>NC_085878.1:45399987-45604987 GCF_034702125.1 Engraulis encrasicolus
GTGAATTAAAATGAGCATTCCCTCCTGCTTACACACACACACACACACACACGCACACACACACTAACAAAATAATTATTGTTGTTACATAGTACCTGAATTCAAAGGGCCTTTTTTCAGTGAGTCTTCTTCTCTCCCTAGGGCTCCGAGTGGAACGCAGCCAACTTTGAAGAGCTGCAGAAAAACAAGTAAGTTTAGACACCGAACAGCAGCTTTGTGTTCTTCGCCTTTGCTCCGAACACGGGATAAGAGCTCTTGTGTTTTGTGCCACAGCAGTAGTGTGAGACTGAAGAGAATTGTAGTCTGCAGAGGCTTCAGACTCAAGGAGTTTGAATCGCCATTCTAGGTTGCAGAGCATGATTAGACAACAATGCATTTAGTGTGGGGAAGTCGATTTGACACCACACAAGACACTTGTGCAAATAGGAAACACACCATTTAGAGAAGAGAAGTTAATTTGAGTAACACTCTGCACAATAACGCCAGAGATAAAACTAATTATGTGGTTCTAATGCCAAGTGGTTCTTTAGGAGCTACGTATTTAATACTCTTGTAGCAGTTTCTCAAGCAACTTCCATTGTTTCAAACACAGTACAATTCCAGGCAGCCAAGCTGGCTTGACTGGTTGCCTGTACAAAACAGAATTGTGGTTTGTCTTTTTTTATCTTCTTTTAGTTCGACTGATTCTATAGGCTGTTTACTGTGCTTCTTGCACTTGACCCCGACCGATATGCTAACGTAATGTTCATAGTTTTCAATGATAAAATAACTAAATATCATATTATCTTATACAAAAATGTTGAACTGAGATTATATAATGAAAGATAGAGAAATCTTGAACTGAGATTACATAATAAAAGATAAAGAAATCTAAGATATTATAATATTATTGAAGACATAACCAACATTATACAAGAATGTACTGTAAGTCTGTTTATAGGTTTGAATATTGTGTCGTAGATTAAAGAAATCTAAGCTAGAAAATGCTATGTGTTTGCTCCCATAGTATCGGCTACATCTTGAACGTCACCATGGAGATTGACAACTTCTTCCCAGGCTCCTTCTCCTATATGAACATCAGGGTGTATGACGTTGAGTCCACCGACCTGCTGCCTCATTGGAAGAACACCTACACCTTTATCAACTCTGTCAGGTCAGCTACGTCACAGACGCACACATGTACACAGCAGGGCAAGTAGGCTGTGCGTGTACAGGAGAGGCCGAAAACACCATAGTGAACAGGTCTTGTCTTACTAGTTGTTAGAACTGAATGGTAAACCATGACCTGTACAGTATGTGTTGCCCCTTTCTGACATTTCTGTCATTCCTCTCTGTCTTGCTGTTATTGAACACCAATTGCAAACATCAAAAATACAGTACCCGTTTCTTAGCCACTATTTACTGAAAAAGAGAAAAAAAATGTTTGCATCATTGTTAACATTGTTTACCACCTACATTGATTTGTGAGATTTTCATATGGCTTTCATTTGCAGTACCGTACATATAAAGAGTCACTGCTATTATAGATATTGACAAGTGACCAGAACAATGTGTCTAACGCTTCTCCACCACCACCAAAGTGTCACATGTGTTTCTTTTGCACTACTTCAGTATTTGCTACTGCTCTTTGCTATTATGCTATGAAGTCAGTTGAACCATACCATGTGTCTGTGTTTCTCTACCTCAACGGGCAGGCAAAGTGGTCAGGCGGTGCTGGTGCACTGCAAGATGGGCGTGTCGCGCTCGGCGTCGACGGTGGTGGCCTACCTGATGAAGCAGCAGGGCTGGAGCATGGAAGACTCTCTGGCCCACGTCCGGGAGCGCCGGCCCATCGTGCAGCCCAACGACGGCTTCATGCAGCAGCTCAACACCTACAGCGGCATCCTCAGCGCCAGGTGTGACCGGCATCTTGGCTATCCTATCGCACTTAATCATGGGAGTTTCTTCTCTGATTGTTCTGTCGCTACAGTAGCTAGATGTTCGCTAGGGTTAGAAAGCACCTACAGCTGATGAGGTTGGTGATTAACATCCTGTATCTGGATACTAGATGTATAAAAATGCAAATATCTTTTCAATTCCTGTCCAATTCAAGAAGCAGTTGTATTGGTCACAGTCACACACTTCTCTTGACTTGACAGTGCCCTATACCACGGCGTTATGGTTCATCCCTTTCCAATATCCTGCCCATTGTAATGGGGGCATGATTTGTTTACATTTAAAAAAAAATGTGTTACCATACTCCAAGTGTCCAAAAAGTTACAGTGAGAGGAAAAAGTTTGTAGACCCTTTGCAAGTTTTTACATTTCTGTTGAAATTGGTCATAAAAGATGATCTGGTCTGATCTTTCTGGAAATCACAAGAAGGAACCAACTGTATGCATTAGCGAATACCACTTAAACAAGTGCATTTAGCTTGTTGTTCCAGGTCTTGACTTGGTCTCGGCCTGTCTTGGTCTTGATGTTGGTATCTTGGGTCTTGGTAATGTTTTAGTCTCGGACTAAGTGGTCTTGACTACATCACAACTGTGTGCTGATGTGCGTGCTGTATATGTGTGGTTGTGCTGTTGTAGTAAGCAGCGCCACAGCAATCTCTGGAGACGAAAGTCAAGAGACTTCCGGCAGAAATCTGTGGACAGGCCCGACGAGGGAGAGGGGGAGAGTGAGGAAGAGACGGACGAGGATGATGAAGATGAAGAGGAAGACGAGCAGAGCCCAGATGAGGACAAAGATGAAGAAGTTAGTAACTGACTGAAAATACATCCATGGGAAAAAAACTTTGAATTGTGGTACAAAATCATATACAGTATTAGAAACCCCAACACGTATTTGCTTTGTTTGCAATGAAACAGTAGTTAAATGACAAATGGCTAATGGATAACTTAAGTCCATGACAAATCTACGTTACAGACCAACGATACTGCTAAGTGACACAACTTGAACTTTTTGGTTTATAGGTTAGAGGAAGTGAAAGCTCAACCTTACAATGGTCAAGTTGGCTCAGACAAACACACATCTCTCATTGTTATACATGGCTCAAATGTGTGACAAAACCAAGAACAAAATACCCGAAACAGAACTCGGACTACTATGATTTTTACGTCAAACACTTGCAAGCTTTACAAATCAAATCAAAACCGAAACAAAGCCAAACCAAAAGCTGAATCCAATCAAAATGGTCATTGTGCAGAATAGTGCTCACGGGTTAGGAGCAACTGAGAAAAGTCCAATATATAGAGGGAGGGGAATTGAGTGCAGGTAATCTCTCGCATGTGTCAGTTATCACACTTCACCACTGCGCTGGTAATCAGAGAGGGGGGGTCGTCACAATCATACAGTATACTTACATGAATTTATCTATATATCATCTATCCATCCCTCAAGATTTCCCCCTCAGCTTTGCAAATAATACTGTTACTCAAACCTCATGCCTCCATACTGTATGCTCCACTGAACTAGACAGTCGGTCTGGTGGATGAAATAGTCTTGAGAGAAATATACCCAGTGTCTAATTCTCACACTGTACTTTCACCCCGTCATATACTTTGCAGGTATTTGTGGACAATGCTCAAACAGCAAAGACGTTTCCAGATACCCCTACCCCTCTTGCAGTCACTTCCAATCCCTTGATAACTGTACAAGACAGCGACAAGGTAAGGAAGCCCTATTATCTTTCTTTAATCATGTTAGATACAGTTTGTTACTTGTATTCGGGGTCTTCAGAAGATTTCCACCCTTGATCGTTACATTTTGCATGACCCTCCCCGCGACGCTGTCAAAAAATCCCCTTGAGAAAAAAAAAGTATAAAAAAAGACGACCCTCCCCTATTGTCTTCCGGTGACCCCAAAAAATAAATAACGAACAGTCCCTTACACATTCTTTTGCTTTCATGTTACATCTTCTTTTGCTATGCAATTCCAAGTGGTTTATTTTTTATTTCCATCGCTCTGGATTGTTTTTTGCTGTCTTTCTCTACCTCAGGTGTCTCCTGCTGTGAACCGGAGTGGCCGGATGAACCTCTTCTCTCTCATGCAGTCCATCAGCGAACTGGATGACGAGGGCAGTGATAAGGAGGTAGGCAGCTGTAAAAGGTGTGTGTGAGAGAGACAAAGAGAGAGAACCATGTATGAGGTGTGCGTGTACATGTGTGTAAAAGACAGTGCCATGAATACCAGGGCCGTGGGAACATGAAAGAGGGAGGTGAAGGAGGTGGTAGGATGGAAAAACAACGACTACAGAGTTCCTAATAAACATGTTGCACATGATTGGCTCTGGTCTGTTCGTCCTATCACAGCTCTCCGCCATCCAGAGGAGGTCACCTGGACCGCGGAGGCGGAGCCACGGCCGAAGGTGCCTGACCCATCAGCAGGCCCTGGTGGACGTGTCCCCCGAGCCCAGGAGCCAATCAGGCACCAGCAAACAACAACAACAACAGGAAGGGGCTGGCTCTCACAAGACTGGGGCCAAGTGCCCGGAGAGCGGGGGAGAGAGCGCGGGTAAACAGGACAGCGCAGGAGACGGACAGAGTGAAAAGAGTGGCTGAAGACGAAAGACCACATGGGGGAACGAGAAAAGATGAAGTGAAGTACAAGATGAGGGACACTAAGGGGGTTACGGACGGGAGATGCGAGTCTTGCCATACTTCATTTGTTTTATTATCCAAAGAAATGTCTCTACATATTCATACCTATATTATATTATATCCCGTATTAGTATGATTTAATTTATTTAAAAACAAAACAAGACACTCTGCCACAAACAGTACTGGACATTGGGGTTTCAAATGGGGCTAAATGTGAAAATGATCAACCTTATTATGCATCAGTTACACTGGCGTCGCCATGCTCTCAGTTAATTTCTGGTTGTGCAGTAAAGTCCTAGACTATAACCGGAACTAGCAGACCACAATTTCTGAGATGGTACAAAATGATGGGCGTAGCATAATAAGGTGTATAGTCTGGTACTGCACTATTGACGAGGCTGGGGAAACAACGGTTAGTGTTTAAACCGGCTCAAACTGGTTAACTGTACACAGGGAAGTCGAAAAGTGGAGCAAAGGGGCTTATCTGCGCCGGGCCCAGGGGTTGGGGAGGGCTTTCAGCTAAAGCTGTACATGTACATAACAGATGGTGCAGTACCAGACCAACCAGCCAGGCAAAGATATTTTCTGCCGTTAGGTGGGTTCGTCTAGTTTCTAGTAGGCAAGGGTGAACTCACAGCGAATAAAACGCTACGTCCTTAGTTGAAGACATTCCACTACCAAGTTTCGGTGATCCGTTTGGGAGCCGAGTTTTTAGAGTGCAGTCCAAGATTTGGGTGTTTTAGTATACTGTGGGAGTAATTGGTTGAGGGAAGACCAATCTTAAATGTCAATGCATACCGGTCAGAATTCTGTCAAATGAATAAATGTGCAGAGTGGTGTATTCTCACTCGACAACATTTTTGGGATACAACTATGGTTGAGAAAGACCAAACATTAATTCAAACAAATAAGATATAAGATGGGGAAAACAAATCTAATAGAAATACATTTTTAGTGAGTTTCTAAAATAGACTTTGGACATACCTAACAGATTGCCTGCTGAACATATAGCCAGGCTTGTCTCCTGTCTACCTATCTACTCCTGTGCCTTAAAAGCAGGTTTGAGTATCACTTCCGTATTGATGGAACACAGCATTAGTATTATTCAAAGTCACGCACACTGTGCCTTTTGACTGGGCCATGACCTGCCTCCGCAGTACACACCCTTTGATCAGTCAGGCTGTGTAGTCGGTCATGAGCCAGGAAAAGGTTCCAGTAGCGTCACAGAGCCTGAACCCAGTGGTGGTGCAAAAGAGGGGTTGAGCAGGGCATTTGCCCCTGGACCCATTGCCATCCCATATTGGTGGTGGGGATCGTATTATGACCTTGACAGGCTGTATTTGGGGGCCCCATCACTGCTTCACCCTAGGGCCCTGAGTGCAATTGTTCTGCCACGGCCTGATCCTGAACTTTTGTGTTGTTAGTATTTCACTTGGGATTGAATGGATATGAGGTGTATTTTGAAATCTTATTTTATGTACTATGACAAGCATTTAACATTTCTTGTGATGGATTTTTCCCTTTTCCTTTCTGTACTCAGGTAATTTCATGCTCTTTTGTTTCCTGGTTCCCTATTCCATGCAGTTGACTTCTGTCAGAATGTGAATGCAGTATATTACCAGATTAAGTGGTTTTTGGGAGGTTTCTATTTCAAATATTTTACAGACATTTTTATTCGTTTATATAGTATTATTTTACCACACTCCACACAAACGATTAGAATGTCATTGGGTCATTTACTCATTTCCTCACATCCATTGCGAGTTTAAATGGCAATCTTAGCCAAGACTGTTTGGGTTCATGCTGGCAATGATCTTTTCTCCGTTGTCCACAACTGAAACACTTGTAAACTGGTAGGCTAACTGTTTATACCAGCAAACACAACAAAAGTTTGTAAAGGTCAATGACTAAAAGTAGAAAAGAAACGCTTGTTTGGATTTACATAGAATGCTGTATTTTTGTGAGATGAGAAGAAACACTTGTGAGCCATCTCACACTTTCCTTAAATTAGAGTCTGACGATAAAATAATTATTTGTTGAAACCTCTATAAGCTAACAACCGGACCAAATCAAGTATGTGCAGTTCAAGCCTGAGACACTTTTAAATTGTGCCAAACTTTTACTCTTGATGGATCTTTTTGTGTCCCCTCTGTGTGACTGTCACTACTGCATGCTTGAGCCTGTTAATTGCACCATAGTGCCTTATGAGAGTAGTCCTTCTACAGGCCTTTTTGCTTACTCTGTTCTTTACCACCCTGATTTCAAGGTAGAGTGTCATTTTTAGTCATTTATTTTCAAATTCTATGCTGCCCATTCACAAATCTTTTCACCGTGAATATCTACTGTGTAATAAACTAAATGTACAGGTCTGAATATGTCTAACTGGTGATTAAAAATGGTGGACATGGAGACAATCACCAATCAATGTATGAAAAGTGTTCTCAGTCATAACAAATACCTGGAAATTGATGGTGGTGGTAAAAATACATATAGACCAGAGGACACTTGCGAATGAGCAGCATACATTCTGGAAATATACAGCTAAAATGACAATACTGTACCACACTTTAAAAGCTCTCGTGTGAAAGAAGTCATCAGGTCAATTGTGCAGCTGGCAGCCCAGAGTGGTATTTTCAGAAGCCAGACAGACTTTCATGGATGTGTAAACATGACATTTTAACATAAACATTTTTACACGTGATGCAAATTATTGACTTGCACAGATATTGCCTTTCCCCGGACATTTGTCAGCAAGCTTGCTCCAAGGTTCTCTGCATGCTGTCAAGTGCAAGCGCAGTGGTTAAGAGAAAGTGGAAGTCCACATTTGAGTGCAAAATATGTGTTCATATTCTTGTTGTTTTGAGCAGACAGGTAGATAGTACTGCTTAACACTATGATCATTAAATATCCAGCACTGAACCATATTAAGATCCAAATGTTGTATGTCAACGTGGAAGTACTTCTTTTCTGAGAAGACTTTACATGATGCAAGAAAATAATGTGTATTCTCTCTTGTATGTCTATGCATGCATGACACGATAAGGAATCTATGGTGGCTTGTTTTGTTAGATGTGCACATTAAACATCACAATATGATTACCTCAGACTGTGAAATCCACTTATGGTTTCAACTGGTTTAATTTCGCTCCCATCTCCTGAAATGTCTAGACTCTACACTAGATCTGTATTTCCTCTCCCACCACTTAACGGAAGTTAAATGCTTAAAATACTTGTAATAAGAATATAAATGTCTAAATGTTAAATGCTTAAAAGCTTGAAATGCTGCGGCTAGAATTCTAACCAAACTAAAGAAGGGAGATCACATACTTCCAGTACTTAGGTCCTTGCACTGGCTCCCAGTGAGGTTTAGAACTAATTTTAAAACTCTGATTGTCTATAAATTAGTCAATGGCGCCATAGACCCTAAATATACTGCAGATAAGATAGAACAAGGACATCCTAAAAGATATCTTAGGTCCTCAGTCTCCACTACTGGCTGTGTCTACGGTAAGATACAAACCAGGTGAAAGCCATTACTGCTAAGGTTAGTTAACTACAGTCTTATTTGATTTTCTCCTCCTACTCATACACATTGAATGACAGATGTGTATGATAATGTGCAATAAAATACTATTGATATTTAATAAAACGAAGTGTATCAAGTTACTGATGAGCGTAGCCAAGTAAGAGAGTAGAGGTGCAAGCCTAAAGCAAGATGATTGTTAGCCCTTCTTACTGCATTGGGCTGTGACCATCCACTAACCACACTTCATCTGGCCACACTGCAGGGTGTCTTGTTTAATTGCTAAATAGAACATGCCTACATCAGAGCACCATTAACTAGGTTTTTGAAGTGCTGTGTTTTGTTTGCCAAAAACCATGAGATTAAGCCTAGCCGTAGCTGAAATGATACTCAAGACATCTGCTCAAAAATTTCTGCTCTACAGGCCTATAGGTTATTATATTGTTGTTATGTTGTAATCTACTGAAAAGCAGCGGAGTAATCTACCTGTTCTGACTGGAAAAAAAGGCTGGTTCCTTACAAGAAAGAAGCTGCAGATAATTATTCTATTATGAAATACTAAGAAAAAATCAATGTGATGCGTACACATATGCAGTTGGGAAAGTTTATTTTGGACCAGGAGAAAGAATGACAGGTGAAGGTAGAGATTCACTTATACTTCCGTCTGGGTTCACTTAGAGTGACTCCACCCTTCTTCAAAGATGTCCAAAACGTCAATGTCTGAGACAAAAAGAAAGAAAGAGAACATGTTTTTAAAATTAGCAATACAGACTTGACTGAAATAATTAACTGATCAAGCCAAGTCAATCAGGGCTGCATTTCCCAAAAACCCTTAAGTAGTCCTTAAGCCTAAGTAGGACTTATGTATGAGGGCCCCCACCCTAATAATAACAACAACAACAACAACAACAACAACAACAACAACAATAATAACAACTTGGTTTTATATAGCGCCTTTCAAGGAACCCAAGGTCGCTTTACATTGGGGGAAATATACCACTAAAATACCCTAGGCAATATACCACATCACTAAAAGTTTATGCATACAATCCTTTTATAGGCCTACATACAATATTTTTTCTTGCACAATGCAAATAAAATGGTTGCGCCAAGAACATTCACAAGGTAAAATAGTGTATATATACACTTTTAATGATAATGTGAGACCTATTTCTAATATATTGCCTAGGCGGCCCCTCATACAAGTTCTACTTAGTCTTAAGTACCACAAGATTTTTTGGGAAATGCAGCCCAGATCAATTATCTTAAGATTGTAACTCATCCAGGTCATCAAAAGAGTCTAGTTGTAAGCAGTTGGACAGTTGTGTGCTTGAAAGGTGTTTTGTTCCTTCATCTGTTCTGCACATGTACAAGTAAATGCTCGAAGCTAGTTTTCTAGACCCAGTAGCCATCATGATCAAAAAGGTGAAAGGAGGGATCTAGAAGAGTGAGCCCACTTGAAAGTTTCACAAAAGGTTGGGGGCCACCTCAAGACTGAATAAACAATAAAACTCAATAAATAGTCAACAGCAGTACATACGTACACACACATACACATACAAATACACACACGCACTCA
Source organism: Engraulis encrasicolus (assembly GCF_034702125.1). Lineage (NCBI taxonomy): Eukaryota > Metazoa > Chordata > Actinopteri > Clupeiformes > Engraulidae > Engraulis > Engraulis encrasicolus. Next base: position 45,409,669 of record NC_085878.1, read on the forward strand.
CGTACACTAACACACACTAACACACACACACACACACTATTGATTTTTAGAAGATGATTTCAAGGTCCAGTTGGAACACCTTCCCGAGCCCACAGTTTAAGAATGACTGGTCTGGAATATAACAAGAGATTTTCAGAGACCAAGATAAAGTGTACTACACTTCACAACTGCAACAAAACGGCTGTGACCTCTTTACCTCCATTAATTCTAAACCTTGCTAGTCTCCTAAAGGGGCATGGCAGGTATATGGTGGCAGTTTAGAACCTTGAATCAGATTTTAGACTTGGAAGTGGTGGAGGGTAACCTGGGAAATCCCATGCTGCTTTGCACAATCGTTCCAATGTGAAAGACACTTGTGATTAGGTCTGGTGTGTTCACGAGGCAAGGTGAAGGAAGGAGATTGTAGAAGCATAACTACTGTACTTGCTCTCCATTCTGCATTGACAATAACTGATGGATGAGAAACAAAACATCTTTCAAGCTCCAATTCCATTCAACAAATGTTTTTGGATAGTATTAAGACTTGTTGAGGCAGTCTGTGAGCCGTGTATCCTTGACAAGGACAAACATTTTGCAGATTGTGCTGTTCCACTGCATACACGTGTTAATCTTAAAGTTGGATTAGCACTTACCCCTTCACATCGGAATTTCCATGGGATCTCTCGGAAAACTATACGGGTGATGCCAGCCTCCCGACACCTCTGTGCCAGCACTTCGCCCACCACCTGGCAGGCGGCGACAGACCGTGTGGAGCCCAGTTCACGTTTAATTGCCCATTCCCGTGTGGAGCAAGTGATAACAGGGTCGATGGAGTCCTTTGAGTACACCTCGGCTGAAATGTGATGCTGCGTCCGATGAAAGTACAATCTGTGGACAGAGAACCATTGAAGGATGAGGTGCCATTCAAAATATGAAGACAGGCCTGCTGTAAACATTTAGACTAAAGACAAAATGTCAGTTGCTTATTCACTTGAATATGACCCAGGGGTACAGTGGGTGGGAGGGGCAGACTTTTTTGCCCCTCCAAAGATTCAAGGTGGCAGAGCAAAAACAGCCCAATAATAATAAAGATGTTGTTAGTCGTCTTCACTTTGCACACACATTGCAACATTCGACGACAACACACACACGCACACAAAGAGCTGTGGCTTAGAGAATGGAAATGCACAGTGAAGCACTAGCCTACTATAAAACCAGAGAATGATTTCCACCAATCAATAAACATGAGCACACCAAGACCCAGTAAACTACTGAATCTCTGTGCCTAGTTCACTAGTAGTGAATCACTACCTACCTGTGGTAGAACTCTCTTGAGGGCCATACTGTTGCCCAGCCTCTGTCCTTTATAGCTATAGCAATCTGTTCAAGATTTCGTGGATTTCGGTTGACGAATTCTTTGTTGACAGCCTCATTGTCGTCACATTCAGGTTGGACTTCGGCAGCTGCTTGTGACAAACTACGAACTAAAAGACAGTATGGGTTATACTTATATACATGGTAGCGTTTGCAAAAAAGGGGAAAAGGAAACCCTATGTTGGCTGGCGCACTACACTTCTCACATCATTAACATTAACCACTTTATCATCATTAACAGAAATTGTCCAAATAGAATACCTGAGTGACTCTGGCTTCGTAGAGTCGCTGCTACTCCCATGTGTTTGCATGGCTGAATTTGTCTGAATAATAGCCTTACGTTTCGGCTAACTTCGCAAATTATAGACATTTCTATTAACACACCTTGTACAAATACAACGTATAGGTCGCTTAAATGTCAGACACTACTCTTTGACAATAACCACCAGAAGACACAAACAAAATCACATCGTTGCCCTTGTGATTTTAGTTTCCGGGTCATGTAAACCAAGTTGCTTTACGTTTTTGGACAGCGCCCTCTGTCGACAATATCGATTTCAAGATTACACGTGTTATAGCTTGGTTTATGACACCACTCTTTCAACACAACTGATGAATTTTTGTATACCACCAGTTCCGAAATTTGTACTGTAGAATGCCCAGATATTCCACAATTACATGCACTCAAAAGGTTATTGGCAGCGGTGGGATTCGAACCCACGCCCCCGAAGAGACTGGAGCCTTAATCCAGCGCCTTAGACCGCTCGGCCACGCTACCATGTGACTTGCGAAGCAGATCATGTGACCAATACCCAGCCCTATGACAAATAATGGCAATTAACACAATACGATATTTTCGTTCATCAATTTTATTTTGAGTCTTAAAAAGTACAAGAAAATATTTACAAAAAGACAAACCCAGAGATTAACAGAATAAAATATATAAAAACCATTCCACATGGCAGTGTAAATAGAACTTTCTACAAAGAGTTCTACAAAAATAAAAGCAAAGGAAGAAAAATGAACCAAAACCCTCTCAGCCAAGTCATCAAAATGTTGTTGAGCCAGGAAAGTGTCCGCACTTCATATACAGTGAAGACACGCGAAATTCAACACAATACAAGATATTTACAGGAATAAACACCAGAAAACCTATCATTTTAGAGATCAGTTTCCACACGGGTTTTGCACGCAGGAGGTAGAACGCGTCTAGAGTTAGAACGCACCCAGGGATGGTCCATCACACTTTTGAGGGGCAGGCGCATCATCGGGCTATGACGAAGCAGCTTGGAGATCAGATCACGAGCCCCTTCCGACACCACTTTGGGAAACTGCAGGTCAACCTGAGAGAGCAATGGGGGGAAAACCTCTAGATTAGATCAATACATGTGCATAAGTCAGAGCTACACATGGATGTAGTGTTTGGTACATTTTAGGTGTCCCAGTCCCAGTCAGACTTTTTCCCTGACCATAAAAACAGTATTTCCATGACCTCCCACTAAAGCAGGGGTGGGTAACTCTTTTCATTCGAGGGGCCACTTCGAATTCCTCCAAGGGCCGTACTATGAACACAAACCAGGATTTCCCCCTGCACTTTAATGAAGGCAGCCACCTTTAAAACAGGCCCCACCCTCTGTAGGTCCACTGAATACAACTTAAATTGTATTGTAATTTGTAAGATTCCTTTACAAAATACTTCATATTTCATGTGAAGCTGCACAACATTAAAATTATATCGAGGGACGGATGAAACGACCTCAAGACATAGGTTACCCACCCCTGCACTAAAGGAAATGGCCAACAAACTGTTGCTTTTTTTTTTCAAAAAGAAAAGAAAGAAATCATTTAGCTCTAATGATCAACGCCCTCATTTATCAAGCAAAGTTCTTAGGCACAGACCTGTGTGGAAAGCGTGCATGCAATCATTCCTGAGCAAAGTGTGGGATTTATGAACGTGTACTACTTGAACGTAGAAATGTGTCTAAATCTATGCACACCTCAGACCGTTCGTGTGAGTGGAAGAAACATGGTATTGCAATGCAAATATTGACTGCGCCGTATATAGTTTGCTTTGAATTGCAATGGAGTATGACTATTTATTTGTCAGTGTTTTCGTCTGTGCGTCTCCTTCTTTTACTTGTATTGAAACACTCACTGCGTGTGCACAGTGATTTGGAAGGCATGAGATTTATCACACAGAAGTGTGCGCGTAGTAGTAGTCAATGCATGTTTGATGAATCCCAATTTTTCTGTACTTGCGACCATTCTATATTTCACTCATAGGACACAATTTATAAGGCATTCTACGAACTGATAAATGAGGTCCCAGGAATTCCAGGACTCGTTCCGGGAACCCTGCCTTAGCGACAGGTCTGTCAAATGATCATGTCATACTGCGGCGATAGAGAAGCAGGCGAAGGGAACTCCCACCATAATGCTGATGCAAGTGTACTTTTATTGCATATTAATAGAAATAATTAAAGAAATATGCAAATGTTTTAGTCACAGTCAGACAACCCTCAAGGGTTCCCACATATAGCCAGACCATTCTTGTACACCATTCTTGTACAGGATGGTTTGCCTGACCAAAATGTTTGTTAATTTCATTTGGCTAGCACTTTTGCTTTTGTCTTAATGCACAATCAAAGTAGACTACTGCATCAGCATTGCGGTGTTCAAGCGCTCTTCGTCTGCTCTTTGATTGGGACCTACGCATCCACCGGACACCAAGTCCTAAGATGCAATACCTCCTTTGGAAAGTATGCATACCGCGAAGATGAGAAACCTTGCAAACCTTTGTGATTCTTTTGTAAGTCTCAGAATGGCTGGCAGACTCAAACGGAGGATTCCCCACAAGGCACTCGTAGCACAGTACCCCGATACACCACAGGTCCACCTTCTCGTCGTGCGAATGTCCCTCCACCATCTCTGGCGGCAGATAGTCCAAAGTCCCACACATAGTCCGGCGCCTGAAATATGTGTAAGTTGAGCCAAATACAGTACACAAACTACAAAAAGGCATATAGTGAAACATTGTAAAAAAATAGTTACAGGGAATAAGCTGACAATAGCAGCTGCACTGCTTGAATTTTCATCTGATTTGGTAAGATAAATCAGCAATTTAATCAGTGAGCAGACGAAACACTGGAATCCAGACAAAATTCTTTTTAAAAGTATACCCATGGTCTTTTGGGCTTTTATAGGGGGGGGAGACCAGGTGTAGGACACAGACTGGCTACACTCCACTATCCAAATTCCCGTCCAACCCCTGTGCTTGTGGCCTTGTGACGTCATTGACAACAGAAGTAGAGATGCACCGGATCCAAGATCCGGTTCCGGATCCGGCAGGCTAATAGGGTTTTTTTTACAGGATCCGGATCCGGTTCCAGGATCCAGGATCCGGTAGCCGAGGCTTTTCAGTCAAAATAGTTTGAGCCAACGTGATAAAAAGGGCCCACGTGTGTGAGTAGGCTATGTGTTTCAACCCTTTCGTAGGACCTGGTATCCGGTTCCCGATCCGGCAGGATCTTAATCAGTGGATCCGGTATCCGGCAGGATCCTAAAAATCAGGATCCGGTGCATCTCTAAACAGAAGTTTTATTCAACATCTTAAACAAGCGCAATTCAAAGGTCATTTTCTCATACGGTATCCAATTGGGATGTTGAAGGGGGGAAAAGTCATCCCCCAAAAGTTGTTGTGCCTAGGCTGAGAGTGGGGAAACTCAATCATTTTCTCCATTGAGGCTGGGCGTCAGGAAAGCGTGAGTTCACAAGCACAAGTCGGGGGCGGAAGTTTGGATAATGGAATGAACCCATTAAGAAGGAAACCTGAACTGAGGAATCATGGAAATGAGATTGTCTGACATTGCAGAAAGATCCATTTTCAAACGCGGCACAAACATTAACTGCCAATTATCTTCCAGAATCACACAGACCAGGCTTCGCCCACAAACTCCTTTACTTTCTTGTTCTTACACCCTCATTCATGGCTTTAGAGTCCTTGAACATGGGGTTAGATACCTTGATCAAAGGATGGTACCCTGTGCCTAAATCAATTTGCTTTTGACAATCGCATCAGCTAAATAGAATATATGAAATAGCAAACAAACAAAAAAGTTACTCAGTGGTAGTAGTGCTGTGGCTAAGGTCCCAATCGCTGCCACAGCTTTCTGGAGATGCTGTAGGCAAAGTCACTTACCGCAATGAAGGTGCATGGACAGACCAGCCGAAGTCCGCTATCTTGAGCTCTCCTCTGAAGCCCAGGAGGAGGTTCTCTGGCTTGATGTCTCTGTGAATGACTTTCTTCTCATGACAGTACTGCAAGGCATCTGCCAGCTCCTCCATGAACTGTGTGAGATGGACAAAAAAAATAAAAAATAAATAAATAAATAATAATAAAAAAAAAAATCACTGAACACATTTCTTTATCATCCAGTCCTGGGGAGTGCTGTGCTGTATCACGTAGCATCCGCGTCCTTTCCCAGCCCTACCCAATATCTCTCCCTCTCTCCACTACTTTCCTACCATCCCGTTGCGATCCGATCATAATTGAGGCCCAGAAAAAGATGTATATATTAAAAAAATATTAATAATAAAAACCCCACTAAAACAAACCAAAAAAGGTTCCATTTGTACCAAATCCTGTTCCATCTTTGTGCAGATGGGTCCCTAGGACAATTCACTCCTTGCATTAAAGACTCATCATAGCTACATCATAGCATGGCTATGACATTAAGAGACTTAAGTGTCTGTGATTGTTGGCTCTCCAAGCCCCTAGCCTAGACTACAGTATTACCTGAAATCAGTAGTCTGTGGGGACACTGAGCAAAACTGAAAGTTTTGGGTTGAACGAATATTATGCCGCAAGGCTTTGTCCATCTCCCTGAGCAAGGTGTTTGTATGGAATCCTAATCTGGCTATGGTATGTGCAAACGTTATGATTCAAATGCCAAACACAGGTTATAAATGCCAAGCCGCTAAATATGATTGAAAACAATTTTGCTATGAGCAAACCAAACCAGCTCCCAAACTCACCGTGGCTGTACGCTGATCATCAAACCGTCCACACCGCTGCAGTTCCTTGTACATCTCCCCTCTTGGCGCATACTCGAGGATCAGAAACACCCGAGTAGAATCATGAAAGTAGTTGTAAAACTGGAGGATGTTGGGATGCCTGTTCATGGATAAAGACATTGTCATGACCCTAGTACAGTGGACAAATTTTTGGTTTGCTCCGTTCAAACTTCTGTTCATGACCATATTTTTAAAAAAGGGCCAGGGTACGCAATTTAAACCATCTTTTTAACACTCATAGTGACTGTACTTAATTCTAACCAATTTCACGGCATGTTATATTTCCTATAGTATTTCTATACATACAACTTAAAAATCCTTGTAATATCAAGAAATACAACAGTTATATGGAGTCTCATAGCACAATGTTATGAGAAGTGATAGCAGTATCAGCAGTTTTAGTGGCAACTAGTTAGTATCTTTGGTTTCCTGTGCATTTCCAATGGCACACACTCACTCACTCACACACGCACGCACGCACGCAGATACGCGCGGCACACACCTCAAGTGGGACTGGATCTCAATCTCTCTCCGAAGCTGGTGTTCCACTCCCTCCTTTTCCATCTGGGACTTGAAAAGAACTTTCAAAGCCACGATGACTTTTAACTTTTTCTCTCGAGCCAGATATACATTACCAAATTTCCCTTTACCAAGTGGACGACCAATATCAAAGTCTTTGATCGTTATCTTCCTGAAATAATAAAAAAAGAGAACCATGGGTTAGCCAAAACAAGTAGTCATGGTTACATTCAACCAGTATCACAAGGTATTGACTAGAGTCTAAAGTTATTTATTAATAAATAAATAAATAAATAAATAAATAAATAAGACACGTACTTTTTTGCAGAAGGCACTCTGCCAGGGCCTAGTGGGAGAGAGGAATCTGTTTTTAACAGGCGTAAACCTGATGGATGAAGTCGAAAGAACTGAACCAACGCCAGACACTTCATTATAGTAGTACACTGTAAGAAGTTTAAACATTATTACCTGTTATATTTTTAGCCGAGCTGCCCGCAGCTTGGCTAGAGGAAGCCATCTCCACACGCTGAGTAGCAACTTGGGCAACCTAAACATGGAAACATTTTGGAATAATCAAATACCTGCTATCCGGATGTGACACCTAGCTTATTGTTAAAATCTGAAAGGGTTGTGATTGTGAATATTAACATACCCGCCCTGCAAGATATGCAGGCTCACGATTTTCTTTATTCTATGACACATTAAACAAAAAGGGGGGAAAAACGATATTTAGCCATCTATGCCAGTGTTATAAAGTGAAGCAAGAGACAGTTAGCAAGGTTATGCACAACCATGCAATCAATGCCCGATGTTTAGCCACGAGCCGTTAACGTCACTCCGATCTCGCAAATGTCTAACTGGTAACTATAGTAATAACTGTATAGTATGATATCGTACGATGTATAAACAAAACAAAATACGTGCAACCTTAATTTTCGTGTCGTTGTTGTATTTCACGTCGACTACGTGTCGAGTGGATAAGCTAGTTGTCGCCAAGACAGAGACAAATGCCATTTAACACCGATCTATGATTGTAAGAATAAGGAGTCCAGTGTATTAAAACTTACCTGCATATTTCCAAATCCAAAATCAAATTAAGATTTAAAATACAGGGAGATTAAAACCCCAACGCGTGCAAGTTCTGCAACTACTGACTATTACGGTAGCAAAGCAAACGTCTGTGGTTTCCTGAATTCAACAGCACCGCCGGTTTTCAAATACAACAGTTGTCTTGACTGATTGGCCCAATGAGAACTACGAACTGTCCTTTGATTGGCCAGTTTCGGTGGGCCTCTGACGTTCTTTTGGTACGTAGAACTTCCGGGTCACAGCATTTTAAGAAAATAAGGGTCTCCTCCAAAAAAACATTATTATTATTATTATTATGGGTGTGTTGCTGTGAATACCTGTAGAGGTTCGAGCACAGCCCTTATAGACTCTAGTCTCTTACAAAATCTGTGGTTCGAGTAAGTCTGCATTATTAATTGGTATGGAGAGTTTCACTTCGTGTTTGTTTTGTTCAATTAAAATTATTGTGTGACTACCATCAGGAATACTTTATTGCATTTCCACACTGAAGGGGAAAATAACCTTTGTATTTTTAATATTGACTATAGTGTTACACTATTATTGTATTGTATAGTTACTATTACCTGTAATATTACCTGTATTACCTGTTTTTAACAATCACTGACTGACTAAATGCATCAAGCTAACATGAGATATTACATAGCCTCTTCCTATGGCCTGCTGTTAACCAGAATCAGAGTCAGATCTTTTCGAACATGACCTTCACACATTTCCAGAGAAGGGTAACCCTTTGAGCTCATTATGTTTTTTTGTGGGTAACCGATATAGGCCTAGTACAGACCCCTCAAGAAAGTTGGAGAAAATCACAATTATGTCCAGCAGCTTTTCATTAAAAGTGTTTATTGAAACATCAAAAGAAAGTTTTAAAAAAGGAAATCATTCTAGGCCTACATAAAATCACAAAAATACATTATTTTGTAAGGTACTAAAAAATTGCCAGTGTGAAAACTGACACACACACACACACACACACACACACACACACACACACACACACAGCAGTTGTCATGGCCCCTGTACACAGCCGCCATGGGCGCAGCCCCACATTGCTCCAGGGACTGTTAGTAAATGTAACAGTAACTGTAAGTGGGTTTAGATAAAATTGTTAGTTAAGTGTAATATTAATGTAAAAAAAAAAAAAAAAGCTGCTGATCAGCTTGTAGCTGTAACTGCTGTTCAGAGGGGCTTCTTCTTCAGACCAAACACCGCAATGAAGAGCACAAACTCCACAAGGGCTGGAAGCACACTGAAAATGACGGGAGAGAATGGGTAAGTGGGCATCCACGAAATTCAAAGTTGTAGAATGTTGCAATGACTGAAGTGTGTGCACAGGCAAAGACAACCATCAACGTTTTTAAATCATTATTGGGGTGTTTTTGCCCCTCCACCTTTATCTTTGGGGATTCAAAAAGTCTACTTCAGCGCCTATGCTGGTAACACAACTGTGCCCTTAACTTAAACAGACTAATTTAACATTTGGCATAATACTGGTGATGCGAATCACTTTACAGAAAGAACAAGTAAAACAGCACTGGGTCATCTTTCAGGACAATCTGTAAGACACATGGTGGTGCACAAACGTTTAACTTACCTACCTTTGAAATGATTGTAATATGGCTATTTCCTATTGTGTAGGTAACTGATGTGTACATTTGCATGGGCTTCTGAAGGGCCCCTGTGGGGTCTCTATATTGAAAAGTTCAGTCTGTGCTGCACTGTCTTGGTAATATGTTGGTTCGGTGGGGGGTGGTGAGAGTATTGTATGTTGTATTGATGTCGTTTACTCTTTTCATTCTAAAAATAAAAAAGTGAGTTCCAAAAAAAAAAAAAACATCTTCAGGTGTCATTACTAAAACCTACATCATGATTGTTACGAATACAATAACATTATCCAGTTCCCAGGCAAAGTAGGAGTAATTCAAACCTGTTATCTACCTTATGTCTTCTAATTGTACAGTAAAACAAACCTGCAAAATGCAAAAATCAACCAGTAGGTCCAACACTGCCACTTCTGGAAGACAAAGAAGGACAGGCAGATGGACGCGCTGCAGTGAGACGCCAGGGCTGATTGGGTGGTTAGGGAAACCAGCGGGTCAATATGCCACAGGTCTTGGAGCACATCAGGCCACTGGCACCCCAGATGGCCTGTTTTTGTTCCTGCTTTGTTTATTCTCTGTTGCTTGTTTATTTGCTTTTTTCCATTGTGTCTGTTGTACTAGCATCACTGTCACCATCACATCAACACAACAACACTTTACACAAATGAGCGCAGGTGCAACACACCTGATAATACCTGGTCAAAATTAAATTTGCAGATGATACAGATATAAGTTAATATATGTTTTGTGTTTCTGTTCAGTGGCCTGGTATTTTCCGTTTTCCGTCGCAAATAAAAAATAATCTTCACTAAATAATCAACATGGCCAGTAAGATTGCTTGCCAGCCACTAAATTGCATGGCCATAATTGTTGAAATAACAGGGCGTAAAGAAGGCACATACTATCTGTGAGGATATCATATTCATATGCAATCAATAACATATTAATAACACAGTATAGTATAGCACAGCCACAAGTAACACATCTGGGGTTAGGGTGACAGCAGGCCTGAGAAAAGGTCATTGCCTTGTCCTTACTGACCTGCAGAAGGCAAAGATCCACCAATAGATGTCATAGGTCCACTGCTCAAAGAGAAAAAAGATCAGGGATACTGATGCACTGGCGTGGCACCCGATGGCTAGTTGGGAGACAGGATGGACTGAGTCAGGGAACTCTGACAGAAAGGTTGTGCCTTTAAAGCTTATTCATCTTAATCATCACATTGATGTAGAACCTCTACACATTAGCAGTTCTTCAGCCATTTAAAAAAAAAAAGTCATCCTGATTTAATTTAGCAACCGAGAATTACAAAATGCGTCTTGTGCGAATATATTAGTGACATATTTCAGGGACATTAAGGTGTTCAACTGGGGTTTGAAGAGGCAAAAAATATCAAGTATCTGTTCAAGTCTGTGTTAAGTCACTGTTATGTTCTTTCTAAGACGTGGTAGAAAGACCGCAGCATGACATCATAGCCTTTCTCCCCCGATAATATGGACTCATACATGTAACAAAAATAACAATAATGATAATGACAATAATAATAATAATAATAATAATAATAATAATAATACAAAATATAATAATAATACCGATGCAGATTACAGTTACAGTGGTTAAGCACCTTAAATGGTGTAAAATTTGTGAAAAAAGCCCATTGGGAAACTCTCCAACTCCCATTGTCATTGTGACACAGCACTCCACAGCACACAAGTGAACACTGCACACTGCACACAACGAAATTGCATTTATGCCTCACCCGTGCAAGGGGGCAGCCCTCAGTGGCGCCCCATGGGGAGCAGTGCAGTGGGACGGTACCATGCTCAGGGTACCTAAGTCATGGAGGAGGATGGGGGAGAGCACTGGTTGATTACTCCCCCCACCAACCTGGCAGGTCGGGGGTCGAACCGGCAACCTCTGGGATGCAAGTCTGACACCCTACCGCTCACCCATGACTAATGCGCTGCAGAAGGATACACAGGAGGCCTTGGCTGCTGTTAAACATGGACACGCCGGAGAAGAATCCAGCCAGCTCGACAAAGAACAGGCCAATTGTGACAGACAACGCTATCACCAACCTGCGAATACAATAAATGGATGAATTACTGGTAATGAATGAATCTCTGAAATGAATCAGTCCGAGTCCAAGTTACTCTGGCTCACCTCAAGTCCTGCTCATTATACTCCTCTTCTGTGAACTCCAAGGGCAGACTGGCCTTCACATTATTTTCCTGTCAGAACCAAAAAAGAAAATGCTGCACTTATTTTATTAATCACACAGAAACCCACAGTATACCATTTCATTGCCTTATATGACAATGACAGTAAACTTCTTAAACATGAATTTATCATGCAGTATTTTGATGTATCCAGTGCAAGATTGGGGACCCTATTGAAAACGGGATGTCAGAATCTCAAGAGGCATTCCCTATATGCAAATAAATAAATAAACAAACAATCGCAGACCATTTTAAGGTGTTGACTTAACCAATACTTTTATTAACAATAGTGCATTAATTGACCTACTTTGTAGTAATTGTGTTAGAAGGACACTCGCCTGATAAAGCAAGCCTATTTCCCTCATGTTAAATGTAAAACTATTTTGTTATCATGATTTGATGCCTAGAAAAAGATGATTTCATGGTAAAATTATTGTTCAATATATGACAGTCAAAGGAAATAAAGAGCATGTCTTGCTAGCAAGAAGACAAACTTCTTAACTTAGGAGAACATAGCATAGTGCTTTGTAGTAGCTCGAGTCATAGCAGCGTTGTATTACAGTAGGGCTGTGCTGTCTGGCTGATGGTCACAGTCATCATAGCCGTTTATAGAGATATATATATAGGCATGACAGCGCCACCTGGTGTCAAAACAAAGAATGACAACACTGTTGTCATCAATCAAGATGGCAAATAAAACAGAACGCTTACCCTTGACCAAAAAATTGTAATAACAATGACGAGATGAGCTGTTAGAGTGAGGAACCGCGCGGGAACAAGGCTGCTGATCACCGACATGTCGCTGGCCTCAAAGAAGGTTGTATCAGCCTCACCAGAAAGATATCAAGACATAACTCCTGCAATACCTAAACAAATATGTAGGGAAGTTAGGAGCATGTGTGCTTATCGTGTTGTTTATTTTCTAAAAGTGCATTGAGCTACTAGGCAGGGCTCCCTTTGACATTTTAGCTATCAAAGTTCTTCGGTAGCCATTGACATAGTTTTACAAGCACTCCATTCACACTGATACTTCATCTGCCACACTGGCACAGGCTACATACCAGGGCACTTGCATTATATTTGACTGACAAACGTGGGATTACGCGGTTGAAAATACATTTGCGTAATAAATACTGAAATGCATGGAGGCGTCAGTCCATTTAGTGGAGTACACTAGGCAGTACACGATTAAGTTACTGACTTACAGAGAGGGGGATAATCAAGAACCCTCACCTTTTGCTACGATGATACGATGTAACGCGTCAGTCAACTACTACCACACTTTGTGTAAACCGGCTTGCAATGGGAGATAAAAATAAAAAGGTTAATGGTCCATTCAAATAATCTAAAAGACTGTTATCCGTCTGTTTGCAACTAGATGGTAGTACGCCAAGAGGAATATCCATACAGAGAGAGAGAGACGCGTTGCTAAGAAGCTGCCACTGATACCCGTTTGAACGTCGTCTTCAAAATAAAAGTCGCCTACAAATGATCAGAGCCGTATTATATCTCTATAAACGGCTCTGCAAATGATGACGATTCAAATTATGGCTGGCTATAACGGTGTACTGTCGAAAGAAGGTCCATTCGAAGCCTTTTTCTTCACACATTCCATGAAGCCAGGCTGAGACGATATTTGTTACCAGAAGAATTTTGATGATGACTTCCCCGCCTGATCTTTTTCTTTTCACCTCAGGGAGGCGCTACAGGTGCGTAAACCGCTGTGGCCCAAGCCCAAGGCGCAAACTTTACCATAATATAGGGCCCCCATAACCAACAGGGTTGGAAAGTAACTAATTACATGTAGGCCGACTCAAATTACTGTAATTAAGTAATTTGATCAGTAACTTGTAATTTTTAAGTAGTTTTTAAAATGTGTAATTTTACTCTTACTCAAATTACATTTTGGCCCAAGTAGTTTTACTTAATTACATTTGAACCTGCCTGAGTACTGAGTAAATTCTGATAGGTAAATGAAATTTAAGGAAAACATCTGCCAGAAATGAAGGAACCTGTGCGTATTTATCATTTCACATACAAATGATCTATTTTGAAATAATCCATTGCATGATTATCCAGCGCCCATCGGTATCATGTCACTGGTTTGACAGCCCAATAGGCTAGTCGGCAATGGGCAGACCCTGGGCCTGCTTATTATTTTGATTCTGCTCAAAATTCCATGACCAAGTCATTCTGTCAAACATGGGTATTTGAAGTTCATATCCGTCTCATTTTTGAAGACAATAAAAGTTTAGTATTTAAACTTCCCCACTGCAAAATAAGCCAGAGGCAAGAGTGACCTGATTGATCGTTTCTACCATAACGAGGCATTTGATACACGTAGATGCAGGTTGAAGGCCCTCTGAGAATACGGTGCTCAGGGCCAGGTCAACGCTTGCAGGGGTTTGTAGTCACGATAGCCAGGTTATTGGAATTTCTCGATAGAAAAGCTAATTAAAAGCAACTAAGTAACTTTTACTCAAATTACATTTTAAAAGAAGTAATTTTGTACTTTTACTCGAGTAGATTTTCAAAGAGGTAGGCTAATTTTACTTTACTCTGAGTAGATTTCAAAACAAGTAGGCCTAGGCCTAATGATACTTTTACTCAATTACATTTTTCTGTACTCTTTCCACCTCTGATAACCAAGGCCCTCCTTCAAGGACAACTGCACTATTTTGAACATTAAGCCCCTTTTCCAAGTTGTCTGCAATGTTTTAGAACCCCATTCATCGTTTTTTATGAGTTCTGCTGTCTCCATTAATTGGCTGATTTAGATTTTGGCTTTACAACGGCATAGGCCTACAACCTTGAACATTGAAATTTTGTTCTTAACGTGGCCTATAGGTGGTTAGGGGTGTCCAACCACATTCCCTAACAAGTTTGAAGGCAGAAAAAAAAAACTTTTGTCATTTTTTATTAGGGTCCGTGTATCATCCGATCATTTAAAGGGACATTGTGTGAGATTTTTTGTTGTTTATTTCCAGAATTCATGATACCCATTCACTAATGTTACCTTTTTCATGAATACTTACCACCACCATCAAATTCTCAGTATTCATTTTGACTGGAAAAATTGCACTCTTCATACAGGAAAAGGGGGATCTTCTCCATGGTCCGCCATTTTGAATTTCCAAAAATAGCCATTTTTAGCTGCAAAAATGACTGTACTTGGACCATACTAGAACATATTTGTTTATTACTTAGTAAACTTTCATGTAAAGATCAAATTTAGCAATAGGCAGCCCAGTTTCAATGAGCAGCATAGTTGCAGTAGGCTACCTTTTTTGACCATTTCCTTCACAGTGTCCCTTTAACTATTCCATTCAATCTGGCAAACGGAAAACGAAATAACGACTCCATATTTTGTTTTCCCGTTTTTCTATATGGCCAAAAAATGGGGAGTTGTGTTGATGTTCCTCTTCCCAACTCAAAACAGAGCAAGTAATAAACGAGAAAACCAAAACGAAATAACAACTCTAATTTACGATTATTGGTCCCATTTCCCCCGGTGCTTTTCTGCTCGCCCAAGTAGGCCTAAAGGCCCATTTATACCCTACGGTAATTACGGAAACGGACGCTTTCACCCAGTTCCGGGGGTCTTTTCATCCGTCAGTTTGTCCGTTGGTCGAGTGCTTAGCAATCCGGTGACTACGGGTGAAACGGAGCAATACCAGAGGAATCCGTGGGTGGCAGTATAGTGAAAAAGACACCAATTTACAAAACTCAACGAAGAAGAGATGTAGTTCACATCTAAAAACGATACAAATAGTAGAAAATGAAATAACCTGTGAGTTTGTGAAAGGGTATATTTCCACTACCATGCTAGCCAAGCTAAAAACATGCCTCATTTGTTTACATTTGGGCTCGGAGGACGTTCGTTTTCCCAACAACAAACCTAAATGGCCAGCACGAAGCCTCCTGGATTTGTTTATACATCATTACACAAATCTTAAAGTTGTTTCAGTGTGTCAACTCCGTGAATCCTAGGTCTGGCTATTTTATTTGGGCTAAATAATTTGTAAAACGAACACAAATCTGCCACAGCAACTGTCCATTCATAGCCAACCGACTCTGCCCTCTAGAGGATTTATTACGTAACATCAATTTTACGGACGGAGGTATGAATGCAACTCCGGGAGCAACGGTTGGCCCGGAGAGACGAATTTCGTCCGGTTCCATATGGTATAAATGGGCCTTAAGACACGATAGTGCACTAGTGGCCGCCAAATGTGCTGCTTTACACATTTCCCCTAGTCCTATGGGGCACCTAAGTCACGCCCTCTACTTCCTGGTTCATGGGGCAGAGGGAGTAAAAAAATGATTATTGGTCTTGAAAATGAGTGATTTTTGGATTTGTGGTGTACAGGTGGAGGTCCAAGGTTTGGATTGGTGTATAAAAAAAAAAAAACACGCATTTTCAAGCCCAGTAATTTTTTTTTTAACTTCCCCTGCCCCATGAACCAGGAAGTAGAGGGCGTGACTTAGGTGCCCCATAGTCAGCCTGCTGACGATCTTACAGAACATTTAGAACATCTACTCCACAGAACATTTTTCTGTCCTACAGGTAGCCCCCTTATGTCGGTGCCTGTGGGTGGTAGATAATCTAACTCCTTTACGCACTGTTCTGTGTCCGGTCCAGTAGGCTATGTGTCTACCCCTTCCTATAAACATTATCCCTAACCCTAACCCTAACCCTAAACTTAACCCTTAATGTTTGATTACCGTTAGGGTGACCAGACGTCCGGTTTTCCCCGGACATGTCCTACTTTTGAGACCTAAAAAAATGTCCGGGGGGAATTTCAGAAATGTCCGGGATTTTGTTGGACTGCCTGAAATACAGACCTAATTCATCTGCACTGTAATTTTCACTCCGTTCCATTTGACTCCACTCCAGGTTTCTCTCTATCGTTCACAAATTAGTCACGCCCTTCTCATTAAATCTAGCCACTTCGCACCATGTGTCCGAAAGAAGTAGCCTAGGGGACTAGCCAGAGCGCCCCATGTTTACAAGCGAAAGCGCATCTGTCCGCCGGTTCGACGGACTGCAATGCCGATAGAAACGCAAATGCACGTTCGCGGTGGAGTTGAAAAAAAATCCCGCGTGTGAAGCCAGGTATGAAGGTAATCTAACACAGGAGTATGCCTAGTAACACCTCCAAATCCATAATTTAGGGATGTACAAGTTGTGTTACACCCTGTCACAAGACTTAGCCTAAAAAAACTTTCATGATCTGACATTTCCAAGTTATTTGCAAAAGCAATTTCTCGGACCTAGAAGGACTCATTCCTGAGTTAAGAAAAGCTTCTTCTTCATCAGCTTCTTCTTCTGTCTATTGCCTTTGCAGTTATTGATAACGCTGTATGGGTTATCTTATTAATGGTAGGTAAAACTCCAGTTCCTCTCTTAATGGCTGCAGTGCCCATTGCTAATCTCTGAGCACCATGCCACTACAAATAGCCTATCTAAATAGAGCTAATAGATGACAGTGGAGGGGTAAATTGTGAGGTGTCTTATAAACATAGCCGCCTAAGCCTAAAGCCATATGTAGCCTAATAGATCTTCGTTATCAATTCAGTTAAAAACCACAACTGTTGTGTTTTTTATATTTAGTTTCCAATGTTATATAGCCTAATGCTGTTCATCTTTGTGGGGAATGGCTGAGATGGGCCTACATGATGGTGAATCTATTTTTAAAAACCTAATGCAGAAATTAGAATAGGCCTATGAAATTGAGCTGCATTGTTATGCTGTTAAGCTACTCCAATATGTGTTAGGCCTACTATCTAGGCTCTGCATCATATGATCACACAAATTATGTGATAGGCCTGTAGGCGTAACTGAAGAGATTTTAATTGTCATTTATGGTAGACAAATGAATGTGCATGCCAAAAAGTTCGAGTGGCTTTTAAACAGACCATTTTGGATGCGTTGATACTTTATAGGCCTATCATACCTCATACCCATAGGCCTATATACCGTAGTTTCCAGTTAGCCTTCAGTCGCGCTTAATTGTTGACGTCCGTCCGCATTATTCTTCCCCCCAGAACCAAACTATCCTAATTGTCAGTTCCCCCTTTCGTCGCCCAACCACGAGAAACGAGGCTATTCGTAAGGGCACCACGAGGCTTAAAGTTGATTGTTTTTCAGTTTTTCTCGTAAAGACTTGTGGCCCGAGTTACTGTTGTGCTCCTTGATTGTCACCTTCAGTTGTTGTATTGTGCAATTATACACATTTGAATCCAAGTCATTCATTAGCTGCATTAGGTATAAGCTTTCCTGAGTTGTGTTAGCTAAACCAATATATTCAGCTTCACAGGTGGAAAGTGCCACTATCGGTTTCTTGGACTTCCAAGAAATAACAGGACCTTGTTTTGTCAGACTAAAGCAGTAACCCGTGGTACTACGTCTATCCTCTCCTGAGGATGCCCAGTCAGAATCACTGAATGCTGTCAGACTTAAGGCCTCGTCAGATTTCTTGAAGCACAACTCGTAGTGGGAAGTACCTTTCAAGTATCTTAGAACATGTTTGGCTGCTACAGTAGGTCTCGCTAAGGATTGTGACAGTTTGCTGACATTCCAACTGATGTCAGGCCTGGTGCATGGCATTGCATAGATCAAGCTTCCAACAATTTCTCTGTAGACCTAATCCTTGGGGTTTTCCAACTCAGTGTTATTTTCTTCTATATTTTTGTTACACTCCATCTTCAGCTCATTTGCGGAAGCTCTAGGCTTACAATCAGACATCCCAAACCTTTCCAGCATTTTTACAATGTACTTTTCCTGGCTCATTTTGATTTCTTCTTCTTTCTGTTCAAACCGAATACCCAGAAAGTTTGATATTTGACCAAGATCTTTCATGTTAAATTGGGATTCTTTAAATCTGTTCAGCTGATCTTCACTGCTTGCTGCAATGATCAACCAAAAATACTGAATCAAACCAAGATAACGCAAAACACGCCCACTCAATGCAAAAGCGTGTCCTCAAGTTGGGTCAGGGGGTGTTCACTCAAGGAACTAGCTACTAGCCACAGTGCAAACAGTGCAAAATGAATGGGTGTCAATGGAGTTTTCTACCATACTATTTTTTGTGATTTTTTATAATTTTTTGTCCTGAAATATTAATATTAAGTTCGAAGCTAGAAATAATAAGACCCCATTTGAGTAGCGTTTCGATTATTTTGCGCCACTAGATTATTATATACTGGGTCACAAAGCTCAATTTTTATGGGGCCAAACCCATAAACATTAGCACGATGCTAGCGAGTACAGGTTGAAATCTTCTAACCTGCTGAAAAACTACACACCTGAACGATTTGTCAATACAGCCTATTGTTGAACAACAGTCATAGTGCTTACCAGGAATGTTTTGTTGATAATATTTGTGACTGGAAATGGCAGTAGCAATGTATTTAGCATGGGTTCCCCTTTCCACTCCATACATTTTCCCACATGAAGGACTGGCCTACGCTCGTTACGGCAGTATGCATGCAAAGCTAACTGGCTACAATGGGAACCAATGAGACTGAGACTTCTGCCTGTGTTCTAATTTCTCTGGTTGGGTCTCCTAAAGGGGCGTTGTCCCCTACTTCTTCTGTTCTTGAGGTGTTTGCACAAGATGTGTGCTACCGCCATCTACAGCGCTAAGGGGACTTCATTGATTCTCAACCTCAGGACTCCGAAGGTCTCCTAACCGAAGGTCTCCTAAAGGGGCTTTCACCCGACATAAAGTGGATACCGGAAAATAAATAAAATGACGCTTCTTGTTAGATCCATCTTCTTTGGATCAACTCATCTACCCAGATGATTACTATGATTGTGTCACTTCCAGTCTGCTTCCTGTAAACACAGTGATCAACCTGATTTCTCTCAAAATCATTCTGTTCCAAGTGATCGTTTAATCATTTGTACCAATTCCTCCCAGATTGCTTGAGGCCATAGAGGGACTTTTTCAGCTTGCAATTTCCCACCTGTTTTTGACAGCTCTTCGAAACCCTCTGGTTGATCTAAGTATATCTCTTCATCAATGGGAGCATGTAAATATGCTGTTTTCACATCCATCTGATGTACAGAAAAGTCATTCTGTACTAGCCTAGCGAGCCAGACCCGTACAGCAAAAAGCTGTACAGGGGTCTAGGGGAGCTGGGAGAGAGTGTGGGCGGGATAAACGGTGTAAATATCTTCCGATCACAGTCATCATACTGTATGCGCTGGGCTCCAAATATGCTGTTTAAGAGGCTAGATAAAGATTATTCATGCAAAAGCATCAATGTTTTGTTCCGAGGCCGTTTGCATGAAAAATGTGAAGAAACACAGCTTTCTAAAAAGTTTGGGGTTTCGTACGAAAAATTAAGCAAATATATCAGAAACAACATACTATGTGGAGCTCGTGGCACAACTCGAAGGGGAACGAAATATCATTTTAATACCGCCATTGGATTAGTCCGGGAGCCGTGGGGTTGAACCCAGATTTCTTTGATAAAGTTCTTTTTTTTGCTTTATCTGATAGATTTTAGGCAAGTCTTCAAGATTTCAGACGATGCCCGGTGATATCACTTGAGCATTTTCAGATTTTGAGCCTTTATTGTCCCATAAATGCAAATTATGACAAAAAACTAAAGACACCTAATATTACTGTGAATAATGTTACAAAATGTACCAAATTGCTTATATTACCTGAAAAACATTCACATTGGACTGCCTTAACACAAACCCAATATGGGGTAATAATTAACCCTTTCATAACAGCAATCCCACAAATAAGACGAGACACTGTAGGTGAATAGGGTTTTTTTTTTTAACTTGCAGATATCAATATGAAACTTTATCAGATGATTACTCGTATGAATTGGAGAAAAAAATGTATTACAAGTTTTCTATATTTTATGTTTAAATATGCTAATTAGGCTATTATCTAATTAAATATGCACTAATTTGCATTATATTTTGATGCAATGAATCTGACCACCTGAAAATGCCAGTTTCAAAATTTTATTTTGTTAATATCCTACATACAAGAATATTTACTGTGGTTAATTGTGGCTATCTCCTTTTGTTATCCAGGTACAGAGAAAATACTGCTAATAACCTTAAAAAATGCGATTTCGGCCTATTTTTATGCATTTAGTTATATAAATCAGGTCATGAATGACAAATCAACAAATGCCTCAGTAAAAACATTCACAACATTGCTTAGAATAAGACTGTAAAGTATGGAACGGATTGTGCATTATGAGATCCTGCATAACATCACATCATGACAACATACATGACAACATCGCCGGTAGGTAGCCTACCACAAATAGCCAACATAAAAAAAAGAACAGAGTGTGGAGGTAACTGGTGAGCAGTCGATGGCTGTTCCAAAAGATGAGTAAAGAAATGACATACATCCAGTGTATCCAGACTGGTATTGAATGATCACTTAAATCCATAAAGCCATCAAATAAGACCTGTACATGCATTTAAATTTGCACAGAAAGACCTACATACACTGCAACATACAGTACCGCACGCTCAGAGAGAGAGAGAGAGAGAGGTCTAAACATAGGAAAACAGCTATACATTATATATACGGTTGAGTCAAAAAATTAAGTCAATCCACTGTATCCTGACTGGTGTTAAATGATCACTTAAAAGTCCATGAAGCCATCAAATAAGACATGTACATGCATTTAAATTCGCACAGAAAGACCTGTCTACACCTATACAACATAGAGAGTCCTTATCACCTATAGCCTACATTATACTACACGCACACACGCACACACACACACACACACACACACACACACACACACACACACACACACACAGTAAAGCTCACACAACATTGGTTCGGCAGCTTCCCAGCCGAAAACATGCACAGAAAATGGTGCAAGGCACACTGTTTTACAGCACAGCTACATTTCTTAGAATTGCAGGGGTTTTTACTCTTGCAACCACATCTGATCATCTGTAAAATGTAGTCTGGTGCCACTTTGACCTTTTCTGGAACACTTATTGGTATCAGTGCTTTGCTGCATAGGTCTTTCTTCCATCCAAATGCTTCAGGAGATCGTTCAGGTGGAGTGTGAACCAATGTCCTCCACAATATTGCTTGAAAATGAGCCCTTTTCACATTCTCAAGAAATGCCTCTGTTGTTGGTGGAAGAGCAGCCAGGTTAGGTGAAGATAAATGACCTTTCCCATTCTTTTTTGCCCATACCACCAACCTTGTATGTGACATGCTGATACTGTCTGGAATGCCATAACATGCCGACACAAAGTTAGTGGCCTCACTGGAAAGTTGTTGGAATGGTGCCAGCACATTACCAATTGATGTCAAGTGATATCCAGCTTTTAGGGTCTTGATAACAGAGCCTTTACCGATACCAAAATAGGATGCCACAGTGTCACACCCTGATATGGTATGGGCTGGTGAAAGGTCAATTACAATGTCATTTTGTGGATTTACATTTTTAATTGTATCTCTTTCCATGTTAATACGACCACCACTGAAATTATGTAATTTGTGGGCAAACAAATAATCAGCCAAAATTATGTAATTATTACTTACAATTTTTATTTTGTGTTACAACAGCACAGGAAGAGTAAATAGCAATGTATGAAATGGTGAAATTCTGTGTTGAATTAGTACCGGTAATCCTTTCTGGGTATGTCTAAGCTGACACCACCAATATTTGCCTAAATGTTACATATTTCTGCTTGACAGACAGCTAGTTATGTAGGCCTAATTGTCTAAAATGTAATTGGTACGAGGACACTTTCTCCACTTTGATGTGGCAGGCCTACAACCCAGAATGCTCTATGGTTAATCATAGTGCAGTTATGAAGCTGTCAAAAGCTTGTGGGCTATGGCTGCAGCGAAATCAACATGAAAGGGTTAATATCTGAAATTGGCACATCGCCCAATCTTATCCTGATGGGTAAGTGTTGGACAACTACAAACAGCAAAACCAAACAACCCACTATGAGATATAAAGCCACGTTTGGCGAAATGTTGGCCTTTGTGTCTCCGACTTGGAAAATCAGGCTTTTTGGGTGAATGCCCCGCCCCCAAACATGCATGACCCCACCCCCACTGATGTCCATACCTCACCACCTGTTCTTATACACATCCCACCATGTAAACAAACACAAAATAAGTATGGTATAGGGTATTTGGTCAGCATAACATGAATTGGGAGCCAAAGACTGTTGTAATCTATGGCTGCAGCACATCAAGCATAAAAGGCTCAATATCTGAAAATGCTCAAGGGATATCACCGGGCATCGTCTGGAATCTTAATAGGTACACCTTAGACAACCACAAACTGCAAAGAAAAAAACTTTATCAGACGAAACTGGGTTCGGCTGATATTTGGCTTTTGGCTGCCGGACTAGATTACATGCTACGATTTTCGGCTAAAAACGCCGTTGAGGTCCCATGAAATCGGGGGAAGTGACGTCAGTTTCGAGCTCTATTTGACACTTAAGTCCCACAAGTAGATTGCCGAGTGCGTCGCATCATCAGCTGTGGTTACTCGCTATGGAAATAATCATAGCTGATTATGCGACGCACTCTGCAATCTACTTGTGGGACTTTAGTGTCAAATAGTTGGCTTGACCGTAATTGTAGATATTCTCAAGGTAGTAGCTTCACAAAACACATTCTGCAGACCTTTCAAGAATACATGAAGGGCTTTGGACACTTCGGTTTATGTGTGGATACCCTCAACATATTACGAGGTACGTGTGACGTTGTTTTGAGCTGTGCAAGACTTTAAAATGTTGTGTTTTTGAAATGTGTGTAACCGCCGACAAACGATGCCCGCAATCTATCATATTGCATAGCTGATATGGCTAACGAGGCTAACGTGATATTATCAAACTTTCTCAAAACGCATCCTTTTGCCTTGATTTTGCTCTAGAGTGACTGTATTTCATCCCAAACATGCAAAAATGAGGCAAACTTGTTCCAACTCCGGATAAATCCTTTAATGACATGGATCTTATTAGAATTTGGGGCAGGCATATAATACAAGGCTGGATACCTAGCTGTGTTATTGACGACAGGTTAGCTAGCCACTACCTTGGTAGACTAGGTGTCATTCCCATCTATTTAGTAAGCTACTCAAAGACTTTCAAAGCTCCCAAATGTCTCGTTTTTAATGGCATGTGTCTTATTAGAAAGTGGGGCAGCAATTTCATTCTACACCTACAGTAGTGGTCTGATAATAGCGTGTGACTATCTGGTTCTGTAAAATGCTCAAATTAGCTTACCGAGCTAGTTTAAAACATCGAATGATCAAATGGTAATGTGTTGTGATCTATTTGTGTCCGATAAGTTCATGGTGTATTATTACATCAATCCACGTCAGCCACGAAATATATTATCATCCAGGCTTTTTAAATTAATTAAACACTTTCGTGCTGTACGTAGCACGGAGGCCACCATGTTTCTTCTTAGAAGAAAGTTTCCTGTTTACTAGGTAGCCCGGCCCCCCTCGCGATTTGATTGGCCCTGTCATCGGATAACTTTCAGCCTCGCTAAACGACCGGGGTCCGCTAGACTGCCCCCGGGAGCAAATTCAATTTGCGGTCGCTAGGGGCGTCTAGATTTCTAGGCTAATTCTGTACAGCTATCTGCATCAGTGCACGTACTGACGTGAGATTTGCTGTAGGAGTAAATGTTTCATGGTAGTCTATTCCTTCTGTTTGTTTGTACCCTTTTGCGACATACCTAGCTTTGTAAATGTTTCCAGTGTCTGCATTTTCTTTTAAAGCATAGACCCATCTTCCCCCCCCACTGTGTTTTTATCCTTTGGCAAAGTCACCAGTTCAAATGTGTCGTTTTCTTTCAGTGAAGACAATCTCTTCCTTCATAGCCTGTTCCCACCTAGAGGCTTTAGGTGACATGATGATGGCTAGCCTAGAAATCTAGACGCCCCTAGCGACCGCAAATTGAATTTGCTCCCGGGGGCAGTCTAGCGGACCCCGGTCGTTTTGCGAGGCTGAAAGTTATCCGATGACAGGGCCAATCAAATCGCGAGGGGGGCCGGGCTACCTAGTAAACAGGAAACTTTCTAAAGAAGCATGGTGTCCGTCCGTGCTACGTACAGCACGAAAGTATTTACTTAATTTAAGAAGCCTGGATGATAATACATTTCGTGGCTGACATGGATTGATGTAATAATACACCATGAACTTATCGGACACAAATAGATCTCAACACATTACCATTTGATCATTCGATGTTTTAAACTAGCTCGGTAAGCTAAGTTGAGCATTTTACAGAACCAGATAGTCACACGCTATTATCAGACCACTACTGTAGGTGTAGAATGAAATTGCGGCCCCAATTTCTAATAAGACACATGCCATTAAAAATGAGACATTTGGGAGCTTTGAAAGTCTTTGAGTAGCTTACTAAATAGATGGGATCGATAGTCTGGCTAGTGGGAGCGAGCTGACCGGGGAGCGTCCTGCGTTGGGAGCGACAATCAGGGAAAGTTATGGGTATACAGCTAGCTAGCTAACACCGAACATGCCATGTTGACAACAATCATAAATATAACCATTTAACAAGCCCCAAATTGCTCGACATTTCGCTGATTGATCAAAGAGGGCCATGTGGTTGAAAACGAGGCATTTTTGAACTGTATAAGTGAAAACACGATTTATTAGGAAACTTGTTTGTGGCTGTGGTCATCACACGCTTTCACTGCTACGACGGCTGGAAGTTGCCGCTATATGTTTGGGGAAGTCCAAACACTGCCCTGTAACAAGAATCAACATTCGCATTGGTCATCTTATCTTTGGAACATGTTATGTAATCTTCCAAGTATTTTGGGGCTCTCCTTTCCCTTTCTGAATGGTATCGTTGTTGATATGTTTCTGTTGATGTCCCTGCAGTATTTTCACCATTTTCATCCATTTCCATCTCTGTGTGGTCATCCTCTTTTGATTTGTCTTAGTCACCTGTGTTTGTGACCTCATTGTCTGTATCTATGACCTGGCCCTCACTTTGTGATTTCTCAGTTTTGTTTTCACTATCACATGTGTGTATTTTGGGAGCTCGTAGTCACCATCATCAGTTTGGGTCTCTTGTTCCACACTGCTCTTTGTGATGAATTTCACTAATCTGTGTTTTGAAACCTTTCTGGTTTGAGGGTGGTAGACCAGGTAAGCAGGGCTGTTTCTGCTATAGCCCACAAATATTCCCTTGTCACCTCTCGAATCCAATTTGCTGTGGTCGTGCCTGTATGTTTCTTAGATTTTTTAGGAATATTTTCCACTATTTTTCGGAGGTCTAGGCCTATTAACTCAAATGGGTGTGGTTTCAGATGAAAATACTGCAAAGTTCTGTGTGATTCGGTGGGTAAGACGGTTCTGAGAAGACACCTCGTGGTCCTCTGAGGTCTCATTGTCTATTTTTGAGCATTGAATTTGATAATTTGATGCTAGTCCTATAGGTTAAGAGGTTAGAGTCGGGGTACAGGTTAGGGTTAGGCGCCCTCAGCGAGAGGGGTTAAGTTTAGGGAAAGTGTTGGGGTTAGGGTGTGGATCATCAGCCGGGCGTTGGTTAAGTTTTAGGAGTCTCAGATGAGAAAGGTTAAGGCGTAGTTAGGGTTAGAGTTACGGCATAGATATAAGGTTGGGGTTAGGAATCTGGTTAAGTTTTAGGCATCCATAGTGGTGAAGGTTAGGTTTAGGGCACAGTTTCAGGGTTAAATCTAAGAAACACTACTCCTACCCACATCAAGTCTTCGGCCCAGTCAAAGGAGTCCAAATGCGCCACAGAACGCACTCTCCCCCCTAAGCCAACATGAGGAACCCAGTTCTGTTTACTTCGGAACTTTTCCCTGGGGACCATAACTATAGACCTACACCTAACAATAACCCAAATTCTAATCCCCACTATGAAATCTATACCCTAACCCTGAAACTGTACCCTAAACCTAACCTTCACCACTGTGACATGTCACCTCGTCGACGCAACATGACCGAAATTTTGAAGTTTGACGGGAAATCTAACCATCATGCAACTTTTTTTTTTTCAATTTCTTTATTGAGCAATAGCATTACAAAGACTCAAAAAGGATGGGGTGAACCCCAACATAAAAAAAAAAATGCTCACTTTTCTTTTTAACATTTTCAGAAAAAACATTCACCCTACCGCCCCTCCCACGCCCACATCCCCAACAACCCCATGTTGAGCACAGCGCATGAATGAAATTCAATTAAAATTACAAATGACAGGAAGAAAAAGGATTAATGACAGAGATTTAAAAATAATAATAATAAAAATTAAATAAATAAATTGAAAAAAAACTTAAGGGGATAAGAATGAATAAATAATAATACAAAATAAACAAATAGTAACAAAATAATAATGATAAAATAAAATAGAAACCTCAGACCTGTGTCTCTTCTGGTTCAATGTCTAGAGTGTCTATAATGGACAGCAGGGGGTCCCAAGTCCTGTTGAATTTACTTAATGAACCATTAAGGGAAAACCTAAGCCTTTCCAACTTCAAGTTAAACAGAATTTCTTTAACCCAACGACTGTAAGAGGGGGGTGCAGTGTGTTTCCAGTTAAGCAAAATTAAACGCCTTGCCAGTAAAGAACAGAAAGCCATACAGTGTTGGGCTTTGCTAGAAAAAGATTTAGTTTGAATGATACCGAAAATGGCTGGGAGAGGATGGGGATCCGCCCCCACATCATAGGCCTTGTGGAGGGTACCAAATATTGCAGACCAAAAAGTTTTCAGCTTCGGGCATGACCAAAACATGTGTATGAGGTCAGCAGGAGACTGGTTACATCTATTACAAGTGTCTGCAACGTTGGGGTAGAATTTTGACAGTCTGTGATTTGTATAGTAAATCCTGTGTATTAATTTACATTGAATTAGACCATGTCGTGCACAGATAGAGGAGTAGTGTACCAATTGTAAGATCTTAGTCCACTGGTCCTCCTCAAGAGTCAGACCTAGATCTTGTTCCCACAGGTTTTTTGTTTGTTGAGGAAAGACAGCGGTAGTGGAGTCTAGCGCCCTAAAAATTTGTGAAATATTCCCCCTCTGATTGGGGTCCATCAAGAAAAGGTTATCAGCTACAGTCTGTACAGGAAGATTTGGAAACTCAGGGTAATTTTTCTGAACAAAGTCTCTGATTTGAAAAAATCTAAAGAGGTGAGAGGGAGGAAGTTTAAATTTGGTCGATAAACCGGCAAAGGACATAAAAGTGCCACCATCATAAAGATCATTAATTGACACAATGCCCCTGTCATGCCACAATTTAAAAGCAGAGTCCATAGTAGATGGTTTGAAGTTATGGTTGTTTAGTATTGGTGCATAAATTGAGCAGTCTCTCAAGCCAAAATGCTTTCTGAATTGCAACCAGATTTTGAGGGACTGTTTGACTACTGGATTTTGGCTTGCGTTCACTGTTGATAAAGTGAGGGGGGAGCAAAGCCATGCCCTCAATGAGGACTGAGAAGAAGACAGTTCCATTTTTACCCAAGCAGGCTGGTTGGTCGTGGATTGGTCGGTCCAATATAGCAATTTATGAATATTGGCTGCCCAGTAATAATGTAAAAAATTGGGCAGAGCAAGACCCCCTACTCTTTTGGGTAGTTGTAAGATTTTTTTCCGCATACGCACAGGTTTACTTGCCCAGAGAAATTTAGACACTGATTTGTCCAATTTGTCAAAAAACTTTTTTGAAATGAGTGCAGGAATATGCTGAAAGAGATAGAGAAACTTTGGCAATATGGCCATCTTAACAAGGTTCACTCTGCCAGCCAACGACAGAGGAAGGGTTGACCATCTACTAAAATCATCCTCAACCTTACCAAGCAGAGGGACAAAATTTTTATTAAAAGTGTCTGTCAGAGTCTTGGTTATGATTACACCTAAATATTTAAAACTATTGTCTGCCCTTCTGAAAGGAGAAATGCTGTCTGGGAGAACCCCAACTAACTCGTTTAATGCAAATATTTCACTTTTGCCAAAATTGAGTTTGTAGCCAGACAATTGGCCAAACTTTTTTAAGATGTCTAAGATGACAGGGAGTGAAGTGGATGGATTGGACACATAAAGGAGCAAGTCATCGGCATATAAAGATAATTTATGTTCAGTGTTGTGGCGAAGGATACCTTGAAACCCCTGATCAGATCTAAACCAGATCGCTAACGGTTCAATAGCTATGGCAAACAATAAAGGAGATAGTGGACAACCTTGTCTTGTACCACGTTGGAGATGAAAAGGAGGAGAGAATGTATTGTTTGTTTGTACAGAAGCAACTGGGGATGAATAAAGCAATTTGACCCATGAAATGAAGCCAGAGCCCAACCCAAATCTATCCATCACCTCAAACAGGAAGTCCCATTCTACCCTGTCAAAGGCCTTTTCAGCGTCGAGCGACACCACGACCTCTGGTATGCTGGAGCTGGAGGTGTTGAGTATATTGAAAAGCCTTCTAGTATTATGAAATGAGTGTCTACCCAACATAAAACCCGTTTGGTCTGGTGAGATAATTTCTGGCAGAATCTGTTGAAGACGAAGAGATAAAAGTTTAGCAAGAATCTTGTAATCAACATTTAAGAGTGATATGGGTCTGAAGCTACTACAGAGTAGTGGGTCCTTATCCTTTTTTAGTAGTAGAGAAATAGTAGCATCATTTAAAGTCGGGGGTAGTCGGCCAGCAGATAAAGCCTCATTATAAACATCACTTAAAATTTTAGAGATAAGTGGGGAAAATTTCTTGAAAAATTCTACGGTGAATCCATCTGGGCCGGGTGACTTGCCACTTTGTAAAGCCCTGATCGCACTTGCAACCTCAGATGGAGATGTTGGGCTAGCTAATTTATCTACCCACTCTTCTTCTATTGTTGGGAAAACAATGTCCTTAAATGTATTTGGAGTATTCAACTGCGGGTGGTCAGATGTATATAGATCAGAATAAAATTTTGCAAATGTTTCATTTATACTTTTTGGGTCAGTAAGGGTGGTACCAGATTGTGATTTTATTGCTGGGATTAGCCTAGAGGCAGCAGCTGTTCTGGATTGTTGGGCAAGGAGTTTGCCAGCCTTATCTCCTGACTCAAAGAATTTCTGTTGGGATTTACGCAGTTGCAATTCTGCTTCACTAGTGGTTAACAGACCTAGTTCAGAATGAAGTTGCAACCGTCTTTTGTAGAGTGCAGGATCTGGGTTTGTAGAATACTCATTATCGACTTCAAGGATCATTTGTGTTAACTCTGTCTGTCTTTTCACATTTGTTGTCTTAAGGTAAGCTGTATAAGAGATTACATAACCTCTAAAATATGCCTTGTAAGTTTCGCATAAAGTGCCCCTTGATACATCTGGAGTGTCATTTTTTGTAAAAAAACACTTGAGAGGCGGTTGTTGCATGATCAACAAAGAGGTCATTAGCTAGTAGACTTGAGTTGAATCTCCATCGCTTCAGAGGACGTCTGTAAGTTGGAAATGAAATGTCTAGAGATGTGGGAGCATGATCTGAAATTATAATACTATGATAGTCACATGAGCATATATTAGAGAGTAACCTGTTGTCTAAGAGGAAAAAGTCTATTCTAGAATAAGAATGATGGACGGGTGAAAAGAAAGAAAATGATTTCTTGTCTGGAAATTTAAATCTCCATGGGTCTGAAAAACCCAGCTGTGATGCAGTGGATGAAAGTAGTTTGGCTGACTTTGTAAGGGGGTGTGGTCTGGTTGAAGATCTGTCCAAATTGGGGTGCTGCACAAAATTGAAGTCCCCGCCTACAATTACCTGATAAGTGTCAATATTGGGCATGGATGTGAAAAACTTAGATATGAATTTATCATCATCCCAGTTTGGTGCATAAACACTGGCTAAGATAACAGGGGTGTTACACAGCTGTCCTGATACTATGACAAACCTACCAGATGAGTCAGCTACAAGTTTTTCTAACTGAAATGGAATGTGACGTTGAATCAAAATTGCAGCCCCCCTAGCCCTGTCACTGAACTTGGAATGATATAGTTGATTAAACTGGCCCCTTTTAATACGTAGAATTTCCTCTGTACGCAAGTGTGTCTCCTGCAGAAACACCACCTCGCCTCTCAACCCCTGAATATGAGACATAATCTTATTTATTTTTGTTGCTTGGTTTGCCCCTTTGACGTTCCATGATATGAAACGGATATTATTCATTGACGTTTTACTATCCATGTAAACATTGAATTCTGTGTGAATTATACACAATACACCATGATATTAATGTGCATGAAAAAGAAGCACCTGCAAGAGCACAATATCTGAGAGATAGAAAGGGAGAAGAAAAAGAAAGGAGGGGAAAAACAAAAACAAAAATAAAAATAAAATAAAAGCCCTGTGCCCACCTGTCCCCAGTACAACCCACTCCCAGTAACCCCTTATACCCATAATCCCTGCACAAACGTGCCATCTTCACTTAGCAAAAACTCCCGGGGCTCTACTCCACTCTCTCTATTCCCACCACACAATAATTTAAGTGTGTTTATAGAAAAGTAAATGTAACCATTCTACACGGATAATTCTAAAATGAGTGAACATAGACTAGGCAATAACAGTAGCCTAGCTCTGAAAAAAAGAAAAAAAAACACACAGAACAGTGTGTGTTAAACTTCACGCCGTTTCATGCATATTTAGCCTACACATTAAGGCTTCAGTAAACAAAACAAAAAATTAAGATACTGTTACGACACAGAGGTGAGGTCACTACGATTCCTA
Organism: Engraulis encrasicolus; assembly: GCF_034702125.1. Taxonomy (NCBI): domain Eukaryota; kingdom Metazoa; phylum Chordata; class Actinopteri; order Clupeiformes; family Engraulidae; genus Engraulis; species Engraulis encrasicolus. The sequence continues at coordinate 45,441,264 of NC_085878.1, forward strand.
GTCTTTCCCATAGGCAGTGATTGAACAGGCAGTCCAAACTTATGTCCAAGGGCACACGGTGACATAATGAAAGTGAAACAAAACATAACCCGTAGTAGTCGCATTGTCTCTGTAGCCTACTCGCATTTTTTTTAAACTCACACCAACGTTACTTGACTGCATTTCGCTCACCCGTCTCGCAGACAAACACCACCTCAGCTGGGCCGGCTTGAATCAGTCCTCCTCAGTCCTCGAAGCAGCATTGTACGTGGCCAGAAACTGCTCAGCCGCTCTCACCGATTTTAGATGCCGTCTTTTGCCCTTTTCCGACTTGATAGACAGTCGCGCAGGAAACTTCAGTGAAGGCTTGAGCTGAAGCATGTAGAGTTGTTGCATCACTTCTTTGTATTCTGCGCGTTGTTCTTGTACTTCTTGGGTGTAGTCTTCGTAAATGTATACCGGCGCATCATTGTACTTCAGCTCGTCTCGTCTTTGCCGGGCTGAACGGATCACTGCCTCTTTCGTTTGAAACTTGTGAAAACAAATGATTACCGCTCTGGGCTTTTCTCCTTCGGCTGGTTTTTCTCTGAGCGCACGGTGAGCTCTCTCAAGTTCTGGAGGGGAGGGCAGCACATCTTTCCCCAGTACCTCAACCAAAAGATTGGAGAAAAACACCGTTGGTCTCGTACCTTCAATCGATTCAGGCAGTCCTATGAGGCGAAGATTGCACCGCCTGCTTCTCCCCTCCAGGTCCAAGACCTTAGCTTTCAGCTTTGCATTGTCATCAGCCAGGGCAATCACCTGTGCTTCCAGACGCTGTAAATCATTCAGCCCATATTCCACATCAGAAATTCGCTGTTCATGATTGTTCACTGTAGACTGAATCCCGTCAAGCTTCGTTTCAATGGCACCCAGCTTGTTTTCAAATCTCGCTGAAAGCGAGTCTGGATTAGTTAGCAAGTCCGCTTTGAGGCTGTTTAGCATGCTAGCCAACGTAGCGTTGTCGACGGCGGCAGAAACTTGTTCTTTTTTCTTGTCCTGTTTGCTTGGTTTAGAAGACATATCTGCTACCAGTGTACTTAAAACACATTAAGACGAGTCGTAGGCACTGATTTCAGTAAATTTGAGCAAGTAGATGGTCAGAAATAAGTTGTGTGGCAGGAGCCCAAAAAACACCACTACTCCATACCGCTCGCCAACCGGAACTCCATCATGCAACTTTTTAAGCCAGAATGCATTGCTGTCTAAATGCGCATGTAGCCGTTGCGGTATCTCAAATGACCGTATTTGCATGAGTCGGAGGAAGGATGCTCCCTGATTGGCGCATATTAATACGACATACGACCGAATATAAAATACCAACAACAGCGCAGAGGCCAGTGAAACCACCAGCTCAGACACCAACAACTTCCTAAAGTCAAACAGTTCATGTACAAAAGTCTGTTCCTGCTGCTGATGGCAACAAACAAATTGTTGATGTTTTGAAAAGGCATATTCCATCACGTGAAGGTAGCTGAGAAATATATCAACCTCTTGTGCTTTCTTTGGTGGCCAAACGGTGAGACAAGTCAACCACTCAGACAGTACAGAATGACTTTGCACTTATTTGGTGCAACATCTTCTCCAAGTTGTGCCAGTTTCGCACTCAGACAGACTGCAGAGGACTTCAAAGATCTCTTCTCTGTGGAAGCAATGGAGACAAGGCCATTTCTTATGTCGGCGACTGTTTAAAATCAGTGGCAACTGAGAATGTTGCAATGTCCTTGTACAAGGAGCTAGAAACTGCATTGCAATGGGAGGCTTCTAACACAAATGGATATGAAACAACCGAAATGTTCTTATGTCCATCCCACAGGCAGACAGAGCACAACAAGTGAAAGGACCTGGAAAAAGTGAATTGCCTGTGGAGAGGAGTCTTGGAATTCAGTGGTATTTGGAAAAGGATGACCTTACCTTTGCTGTGAGCCTAAAGAATCAGCCATGCACAAGAAGAGGTGCACTGTCTGTAATAGTATCTATGTCCTATGATCCTCTTGGCCTAATCTGTCCATTTGTCCTTACCGCTAAAACATCCTGCAGGACCTGTGTGAACAAAACCATGCCTGGGATAAAGACCTACCAGAACAACCTGTGCATATGTGGCAGGAGTGGCTGCCTGGACTGAGACACATAGGAGAGCTGGCAGTCACCTGGGGACCATTCCATCATTGGCGCTGAATTCAGCGGCGCTTACGTGCAAAAGTCGAGTTTAAACTAACGGAAGCTTAAACTTGAGGCTGACGCCGTTGCACCACTGAAAACCAGCTGCACCTTGGCTAGTTTCACTTCAGCCGCGCTCATCAAAGCTGGCGTTGCGCTCGTGCACGTTGTACAGGGGAAGTCCATATCAAGGATTATCGAAAATGCAATCATGTTGTTGACTCGGGCATGCCTTGTCAAATAAAGTCTTTATCTGAGATGTGATGCGAGCATCTGTAGGTGAGCGGTAACGTGACCACACTCTGGTTGAGAGACCCGCGTTCAATCCCCATCATGCGCAATGACAGATCATAACGCAATCATCAAAGGGAGAGGCTCGTCCATACCTCGAATGCCATCATTTCAATGTATAAATAAAATGCTTGCATCCTCTTAGGTGTTTTAATGTTACCTTTCAGAAGAATTTGTTTCATGATGAAATGAAGCACAGGCTAGGTGAAACGTTAGGCAGAGATCATTTTTTGATTTTTTTTTTTTTTGATCAAATTTTTATTATGATTTTTGTTATAACAGAGTTACAAATCACGTAAAATAGGAAAAAGAGGGAGGGGCAGGGGAGACAAGACTCGACAAACATGACACAGACACATAACAACTGCAAAGACAGGAAACAGACAAACATAAAGATAAAACACAAGACAAAAACTAAAAATAAAACAAAAAAGGCTCTAGTGTCCCATCAAGTCTTTGATAGAGTCTGCTAGGTTACGCCAAAAGTCCAAAGTCTTTTCTGAAGCTCCATTGACTCTAGCTGTGGATAGTTCCATGAATATAACGTCCAAAAAAGAGAGGCTCCAATGCCGCATTGAGAGGTCATGGGGTGGCTTCCACCGTGTAGCTACCATCTTTTCGGCAGCGGTTAGTCCAGCATAGATTCCCCTCTGAGTTACTCCAGCAACACAGAGAGGCGACAAGTCATTCAAAATCAAAACACCCATGTGAACAGGCACATTGACATTGAACAAACAAAACAGACAAGATGCAACATCATTCCAAAACTGAGAGACAGGGCCACAGTCCCAGAACATGTGGAGAAAGGTGCCGTGGGATTGAGTTGGGCAAAACGTGCATAAAGGGCTATTGACTATTTTCATGTGGTGCATCCTTACAGGGGTCAGATAGGTTCTAATCATTTTTTGATTCATTGCGATGCAAACTCCATGCGTCCGCGTCTGCAAGGTGGTTGTGAAGATGTTTTCATATTGCCTATGCTGTAAAATGTAAAGGTCTACATTTAACTGTAGGCCTATTGCTTGATAGCAAATGAAGCCAGCCACAGAGCAACATCATCAAAGGAGAGAATAGGCAAAAGTATGTTATGAAGTTTTCATTTCTATAACATGTCGCCATGCAAGACCCGGCGCGACCACATATTACGCAGCACGCCTACCCACTGAGCCATTCATGTCTTCGTCTCTGTGGAAGAAATTGTTTAATATCATGTTACTAACTCAACACTATAAAAGTTTTTAAAAATGTGCTGATTATCCGAAATCCCCCAAAATGAAAGACAATGATAACTATTGTAGTTTTTATTGGCATGATCACTTCATAGACTATTAAAATAAAGTGACTGGTTCGCTTCGATCTTGTAAAATGATGGCAGGAATGAAGCGGAACGTGCCCGTTGTGACACTGTTTCCAACAGGTTCATTTTTTTTGCAACACTGATTCATTTAGCCTGGTGTTAAACCTGGGAGCTACCAGGTTAGAGTTGGAGCATAAATTACCATGGCAACTCAGCTGAGTTTCAGATTAGCAAAACTGATGGAACGGATCTGTGTCTAAAAATAGTGCAGTTTACCGATTTGAATTTGGATTTTGGATTAACGCCGTTGATGGAATGGTCCCCTGGTGCATGAAGCCTACACACTTCAGTTGGGTAACATTTGCACAATTACGTCACCACGTCAGTGATGCCTCAGAAAGCGGATACGGTTGTGTCTCCTACCTCCTTGCGAATGCAAAACAGGAAGTACACATCTCCTTTGTAATGGGGAAGTCACGTATAGCGCCCCTTAAGCAACAGACCATACGACACCTCGGACCACTCTTTGGACTTCTGCATAGCCTACTTGTAATTTTACTGTCCATAACTGAACTCAGTATGAGCAGACCTTTCATTTGAGCCTAATATTAAATCTGACGATTTTGAAAAATTGACATTTAAAAAGCCAAAAGTGGCAGCCATCTTAAATTTGAAGGTCAAAAATAGGTCAAATCAATAAATCTACATCATTTGTGAATTTCTTGCCCCAAATAGTCTCAGAAACCATGTATTATGCAGCACTGTGGGCAAAACCATTAAAAAGCAAATTTCCAGCTTGGCTGGCAGCAGCCATTTTGGATATAGGGCTCTAAAAAAAAATCCCACATTTTTGTGAGGGGCAACCCGGCTCATTTTTTTATTTAACCTTTATAGATGACAAATCCACCGAGAAACAAACTTTTCCTCTCCACGGTCACAGAACTTGTATAAATGACCCAACTATATGGTAACTGTACCGTAAAGTAAAGCGTTAGCTGAGTTTTACATTTCTGCCCTGACCAAAACTATCCCTAAACCTAACCTGTCACAGGTGCAACAACAACCAGCACTCAGCAGTCTACTTGGAAGCAGCGGGGAACATAGAACAGAGGGATGACCCCTACCAAACTTTGCTGTGAAGCCCTGGACGATAGTGATGCGCGGGCCGGCCCGAACCCAGCGGGGCCTTCGGGCTAGCCCGCAGGGCGGGTGGGGCGGGCCATATGTTCTTAAGAACCCACGGGTTGCGGGTCGGGTCGGGTCAGATCACAGACAGTCATCATAGTTACACCCCTAAAATCAGACCTACGCACATCCGAGACAGCAGAATGGCAATTGACAGCGTCCGTCTGCACTTGTGTGCTTGGCGGGCGGCTCTCTCTCCCCCTGCACACGGCACCACATGCGAGCAAACAGGCAGTGTCCATTCACGTGAAGCGCTCCCTCTCTCTCTCTCTCTCTCTCTCGTGCTCACGACAGAAAACAAAAAATAGAACCAATTTCTCTTAATATTTGAGCAAGGAATAAAGATGATTGGCATTGTTGAACTGACAACAAGCAAACACTTCTGACAACAACCGAACCGCTTTGCTTCGCGGTGATCAGCCGTGGGCTACGGCTGCTGTTTTGCCACTACGTTCCAGCACGCCTCAACCGGAGCGTCTTCCTTCTCTATAGACCGGACTTTTTCGAAACAGCTATGCCAGTGCCATGTCTGGCCTACGTTTACACAGAGAACTTCAGCTTGTCGTTGGGTCTCTAGACAGCTATTAATAAAATTGTCTACTTTTAGACTATTTTATGGTGTATAATTAATTTATGTAATTTATATTTTTTTTTGCATATGGGCTATGGAGTTACTGTCATTTCACTGCACGCTAGCCAGGGGTTGTATGTGACAAACAAATTTGGCCAACTACTATGCCTAGGCTACTACTATAAACTTAAACGGTGGTGGACGAATAGGCTACATTAGCCTACTTGTTAGGGGACCTTAAAGTCAGATTGGCGAGTCTACCATAGCATAGGCCTACTTCTTATTAGGCTATGCAAGCAAACGTAATTTTCTTACCTTAAAATGCTGCCGTGGAATATTTCATAGGCATTCACTGCTATCAACTCCTATAGGCTACTCAATATCCAAGCAGATGATTAGCCATGGGTCTGGGCATAGCGTTGGCGAATATCTTGCATATTTGTACAGTATGTTGCATTCCAGACAGGATACGAACTCTGTGTTTGTCTGCCATCCGCGAGCACAACTTGACCGAATCTTTCCCACATATTAGTCTACTTTTTTTGGTCTTTCCTCTCTGGCCGAATGTTCGAACTCTGTCCTGAACTGTCACCAGTAGCCACCTATCAGTGCTGCGCTGACAGTACGCCCCTGGTGACAGTTGTTACAACAATTCGTTTTACAGTAATTCCATTGGTCATAATCATAATCAATCATAATCATCATAATCAATATCAGAGACAATAGATTTTTTAAATGAGATTTAGATAAGATCAAAATGGCGGAAGATATGAAAAAGAAGCTAAGAAGTGGCGATGCAAAAATAATTCAAAGACAAGATCAGAAAAGTAATGTGTGGGAACGATTCGGTCAAGTTGTGCTGGCTGATGGCACAAATACAGATTTTGTATCATGCCTGGAATGCAACACCCTATACAAATACGATGCCCACAAGACGGGGACATCAAGCATGAGGAGGCATACCTGCCCGGGATTGGGGTCGACTTCAAAGGCAATGCCCAACCAGACCTCCGTTAATTTCTTTATGAAAGCCAAGGTATCGCATGCAGCTAAATCAAAACTTGTGGATGATTTTGTTGATTTTTGTTGCTCGGATCTGCGCCCCTTTGACATTGTGTCAGGGAAGGGCTTCGGTCGTGTGGCACAGGGGTTAATAAACATAGGTGCCCGGTATGGCCAGGTGGAAGCCGATGCTGTCCTCCCCCATAGGCAGACGATCTGCGACAGGGCAAACCATGTGGCCAAAGAAGAGAAGGCAAAGCTCTCAGAGCAAGTGATGAAGGCCCTTGAGTGTGGGATAGCAATCACCACTGATATGTGGACAGACACTCACAGCCAGAGATCCTACACTGTCCTTACATGCCACTTTGTTGACGAAGATTGGTGTCTGAGAAGCTGAGTAATTGCAACAATTGAATTTGACCACACACTTAAAAAAAAACAGCTGCCAACATCAATGAACAGATCAGCAACGAGCTTTTGGAGTTCGGAATTGCAGCATAGCAATTGCAGAAAGTGGTTTTCGTCAGTGACCAAGGACCAAACATCAAGGCTGCGCTGAAAAACTTCAAGTGGATTCCCTGTTCAGCACATGTCCTTAACACCGTCCTCAGGCACACATTTGATGAGAGGGATGCACCTGTGATGGAAGAGGTGATGGAGCAAATAGATCTGTGCAAACAGCTTGTCACCTATTTAAAAAAAATCCGGCAGCACGCTCAGCCTTCCTTGCGCTGTCGTGCAGGAGTGCGAGACCAGATGGAACAGCAAAGCTGCGATGCTCGCCTCCATCGCCAGACAGCATCGGGAGATAAGGGAGATTTTGCGCAGCAAGGGACAGGAGCACCGTATGGATGGGCTACTCGTGGAGGTGCTGACGACGCTCGCAGAGTTTTTGGCTCCCTTTAAAGACGCATCGGAAGACCTGGAGGGTGACCGGTATCCTACCTTACGCTCCGTGGCGCCAAAGGCTCATCGCACACTGTGCGCCCCAACCCAGTGAGCCAAACTACAAGCTGCACATACGATCTTGTGCGCTGGAGCTTCTCAGAGAAAAAAAATCACCATCACACAGACACACAAGATCTCCACCTTCCCCTCGCCATGCTTCAAGTCCCTCAAGTTGCTGTGCCCTGAGGAACGTTCTGCCGTTCATATGGAGGTGAGGGCGCTGACCACAGGCCTCATACCAACCCTACAGGCCAACGCAGAGGAAATGCTTGAAGGTATTTGAGTTGGCTATGTTAGACCTATATAGCCTAGTCTATATATGACTAGATAATAATAATAATAATAATAATAATAATAATATTAATAATAATAATAATAATAATAAAGCCTTCACATAAATAGTTGGCATTTTAATACAGCTGGGATATCTAGCGATAATAATAATAATATCATCATCATCATCATTACAATTATCTCTCATCTTGTAGCCCATTCCATGAAAACGCTCCTCTTGTATTCACAGGCACGCTGACAGGAAGGACAGCTACGGATCAGGATTCGGAAGGTAGAGGGAGCAGAACACTTATAACATGTTATAGCTTTAAATACATACATACATACATACATACATACATACATACATACATACATACATACATACATACATACATACATACATACATACATACATACATTCCTTCATACAGATAGGCAGACATGCATAGCCTAGCCCATAGGCCTACATAGGCTACATAAAGAAATGTTTCGAATATATTTTACGAGAGACATGTTTTGTTTAATTAATTTGCACAGTTAAGAGGAGAAGGCTATTTCAAGAGTGGGAAGACACGCCTGATCTCATTGAGCCGGATGAGGTGCAGTGATATCTGCAGACTTCGTTCACCCTGGACGACTGCCACGACAATGTGCTGCTCTTCTGGAGGGATCACCAGTTAGACTACCCTCTGCTGTCTATGCTGGCCAAAGCTGTGCTTTGCACTCCTGCAACTAGTGCATCGAGTGAGCGTGCATTTTGTTCGGCTGGACGTGTGTGTGAGGCACGTCGCAATCGGCTTAATCCCGGCACGATAGATTCTATCTTGTTCCTGCACAGTGCTGGTAAAAAATAAAGTTAACCTATAGGCCCATGTTCTGCCTCGCATATAGCCCATGTTTAAATTTGAGCCAATGTGACTTTTCAACCAGATGTTAAATAGCCTGTTGGCTGGCCAGGATAATAGGCTATTATAGGCACATTATAGCCTTATCTTTTTTTTGTTTTTGTGAAAAGCCTACCGATGATGTTATGAGCCTGTTGGCTATAGACTATTAATACATTTGAATCACCTCAACTTTTAAAAATGTAGACTGTTGTCTGGCATTGTTTTTTTGTGAAAATGTGAATTCACTGCAACTGTAGGCCTGGCCATGTTAAAGTAACCCGTTGGCTCTTTGATTAAAAGCTATAAAAATGTTTTGAAAGAATATTCCCGAGTTCGAGAATATTTTTTTTCAAGGAGAGCGTGGACGTTGCAACCTCGGCTGTTGATGTTATTCGTTTTTGCTATGGCTGTCACTTTTAAATGCGTTAAAAAGTAGTGTGACTCCAAGTATGTATTTAATAGCCAGCATCAGTCATCTTTCCATACATGGGGTGCAGCAATGTCCTGCACACGCGCGCTTAGATTTCTCTCCTTCCTATGATAACCCACCAGCTCAAGGGGGAGAAAAACAGCGCTGTCTGCACGTTGCCAAACAGTGAGGAGTAGCACAGACAGCTCGTCCGGCATCCCAAAACGTGAACATCGAGAATCATGGTTAATGGCATGCACAGAGTTGGGTGTCTGATGTGGCAATGAAAAGTGGAATTAAAACCATAATGTCAGATGGATGTGCTGCGGTCAAGACGCTGTAACTTTATTAATCCAAGAGGGAAATTAAGGGTGAATGCCACACGCAGATGTTGGCAGCTTAGCTACATTACGCATCCCCTCGCGCGGCCGCAGACATTTCATGTTGTTTAATAATAAGCCTACTACAGTCGTACATAGGCTAATTATTAAAAAAAAAAAAAAAAAATTCGGGTCGGGTTGGGCCGGGTTAAAAAATAGTACTGTATTCTTTCGGGCCGGGCGGGTTTGGTTGGCTGCATGCTGGGGCGGGCCGTAATAATCACCGGCCCGCGCATCACTACTGGACGAAAATGCATGCTTTAATTGGCCAAGGTAGTCAGACAGGAGGTGTGTCGGACAAGCAGGACAACATAAAACAGAGCTTTTGTGCCAGATAATTTCATATCAATACCAACTGGTCCCCGTTTAAACGAGTGACATTCTGAAACAGCGCTTGGTGGTTCACAAAAACCTCTTTATCTCCGTTTCTTGCAGATTCTTGCAGAATTCGGGAGGTACCCGCCTTGGTTTAACTTAGGTTTGCTTGGCAATAAAAGCTCGTAGTGACACACTAAACCCTGGACTAAACGAGCCATAACATGTTTCAGTGGGCCCATCACATAATATGCTATGACTTTTAAAAAAAAAACCCTGTCAAAAATGGGTTAACACCGTATTCTACGACATAATCCCGTAAGCACCACCATTATTCAATGTTTTAAGGGCGCTGCGGTCTCGGAGGTGTGCCAAGTGGTTGGCTGGGCCAACCCTGCCACCTTTGTCCGCTCCTACCGGTTGGAACATAGTTCTGGGTGCGACTGGCGACTGCCTCTGGGGTAATGTGGGTGCCGTCCTTTAGCGAGGAGGCTCTTGGTGAGTTCTACCTGGGCTCTGGGATCGTTAAAGGCTATCGGGAGTGATTGTAGACACCCCATAGAGATGGTGAAACGAGTTGACGGAAGGAGAACTTTAGGATATGTATATATTCCCGGTTCTCTGACGGAGATGAGGGAGACATCTGTCAATACAGCCTTCTTGCTGTCGGGGGCAGTTGCCTCAATATGAGAGCAAATTAGCTGGATGAACAGTTTTGACTGTTGGCAGGTCCACGTCTCAGCTGATTGGCCTAATAGCGTGATTAAAAAGATCTTTGGCAAATACACTCACCTCCAAAATAGTTGTCGCCTACCCATCTGTTTGGAATAACAGCTAATAACCTGACTTTCAATTAATCACTTGGCTTCAGAAGTCACTCATATGAAAGCTACAACCCTCTCGAATGAAAATGTATGTACAAAAATAACATAATAAAAACATGGTACAGATACAGCTCTTATGAGGAGCTGCATGCATGCTGCAGGTGTTTGAGGGCTTTTATCATTGATTACATCATGAAGTTAAACATGTATTGCTCTAAGAATAGCGAATATGTCACCATCTCTCATTGAACTCCATTGATTTTCATTGTGTTGCTTTCCATGATTACAATGACCCTAAACATACACCTAAGGCCAAAGTTGATTTTCTGGAGAGGTGAGAGTGATTCAGTGATTAAGTATGACACCCAATCTGCATATTTGAAGTGTTTTGAAGTGACTTATCTGCTCATTTTCACATTATGTTCGATAGGCGACAAAACTTTTGTCTTGTGAAAATCTGCCCTGTCAATTTCAATAAAGGGTCAATCTTTCGTTGGTGCATGAAATTTATTTTTGTACATACATTTTCATTCGGGAGGGTTGTAGCTTTCATATGAGTGACTTCTGAAGCCAAGTGATAAATTGAAACTCAGGTTATTAGCTGTTATTCCAAACAGATGGGTAGGCGACAACTCTTTTGGAGGCGAGTGTAGTCTGCACGAGAGTGCATACCCCATAGAGATGTCACACTCATCTTCTTTAGAGAACCGGGGATTAATACATATCCTAAAGTTTTCCGAAGTGAATCAGGCTTTTGAATATAGCCACAGTTTTGTTGTCAGTGTTCTTTAGAAAAGTGATTATGCAGGCTATTTAATAAGCTGTTTTTTGCTGATTCGGTAAAAAAGGCAGTTTGTAGATGCTCTTTGGCAACAACTTCCACTTTTGCCAAGTCAAGTCAAGTGTACTTCAGTGACAAAAAACTATGTAACAGGGTTAGCACAGAAGTTTGAGATTGCGGTTGACCAGTCTGCAATGTGCAGTTAAACTAAAACATATAAATAAGACACACACACACACACACACACACACACACACACACACACAGCAGCAGCAGAAGTAAAATCAGCTCTGATGCGTTATCGCCAATCTATCGGCCGAGATCTTTTGGCTCAGTATTGTCATACCTGTGCCGAACTGGAGCTGTGAGTGAGAGGTCACCAGTTTGAGCCCCGAGTGGTGCACTGTGCAAGATGACCTCGGTCACATTTACATTTAAGTCAACAGGTAAAATTCTGAGAATGATCTCCAAATTTACTTCATCAATTCATCCTTTAGGTTAGAGTAGGTCATTTTTTGTTGTTCAGAACTTACAGAATGTATGCTGCCCATTCACAAATGTTGTCTTTGTTTTATCATGTTATCATGAGCACTTTCCACCACCAATTTCTATGTATTCATTGTGACTGGAAAAATTGCAGTTTTCATACATGAAAAGCTGGATCTTCTCTGTGTCATTTTGGAAGACAAAACTTACTGTACTTTGATCAGACCAGCAGATTTTAGTTCATTACTTAGTAAATATCCATGGAAAGATAGGGAATGTAATGAGCAGCATAGCTGCAATGTCTACTCTGGCCACAATCCCATACTCTAGCTTTAAGACAAGCAATACCTTCGTTCCTTCATGATCAGATGGACAGTAATGTGTCGGCTGACTAACCAGTGTTTCAGGTGGTGAGAGGAGAGCCCTCCCACTGAACCCAATACACCCACTTCTGGGGAAATACAGTCATGCCAGTGCTGATAGCCCTTCTGGCTACCCGTTCGAAAACACCCCATTCTTTCGCAATGCAACAGGCTTGCACAGAGCGGTTCCCCAGAAATACCAACACACTCCCAGGATATTGTTTCAACATGCCTTGGTAGCTGTGTAAGTCAGATCTGTCAGATCCCATACATTAGCCCATTCTTTCAGTTGTATGTGTACATTGAACCACAGAATAGCCCCATCATCAACATTCAAAACGTTCAGCAACATTTTCAAAATTTGATAAAAAAATTTCCTGCTTTCACCTTGCAAGATGTTGTGCTTTGGGTAAAAAGTGCCCACCAAATTTAAAGCCAAAATGGTGAGAATGGAGAATGTGTGAATGGTAATGGCAATTTACTCAGGTGCTTGGCCTCTAAGACATTAAAGTAACCACAAAACATAGGACAGTTCCAGGTGAAATAATAGCGGGGGCAGTCTAAAGGTATTTCCACACCAACCCGACAATTGGGAATCAGGACGCATTGAAGACACTCAGTAATGACTTGGTACATCTCTGTTTATTTGAGGGGGTTGGAGAACGACGGTGCTCATGGGTCTGCTTTTGCACATTTTCAACACGCTCAGGTTGCGAAGTCCATTGGTGATTGGGTTCCAAGACAGAATGTGATTGGTTTGTGATAACGGCAAGCAGGATTTACAATATCTAGTGTCTATGTCACAGGGGGTGCGCGTTTACTGGCGGCACCCCCCTTAATGCCAACAACCACCCTGAGGAGTAACTGGTCACCCCAAAAATCACCAGGACACTGGATCACATTTTTGTTATCTACCTAATCATTTCAGAGACCTCTGTATGTCTGTGGAACGCACAACTGTCGCAGCATGGCACTAAATGATCTCAAATTTGGAAGGTGACTTTGGTGACAGTGGTATGGCAGGTTGCAGTGCAATGTTTCGAGATATTAGTTAAAGGGGCACAAGGTAGGATGACACCGTTTCCGCGATGACCGTAGCATGCCTGTCTCAAAATCTACACTGTATGGAAAAAATGCTGTTCAAATAAACTCGATGTGAGAATGTTTTTCATCACAGAATACCAGCAGTTGATACAAATCTGAATAAGGTATGTAAATCAGCTTTTCGTATGAAAAGTATTTCCCACGACACTCGTTCGGACCGCTGTGTCAAAAAGTTGTATTTTGGGTTTTCTGTCAGCCGACCGTGGACGTGGTCACGAGAGTCATCATTCACTTACTAATGATTCACATAATCATCGGCTTGACTCAGGACAGTGATTAATTAAACTTTTAACTCCTGGAGCCACTTTAAACTAATTTTCTGTCACTGCGTTTCTGCCGTTTGCCGCCATGGAATCAACAGTCCACCAGATATTCCATTTAATTGTTGAAGTCCATCGCTGGCAGCTGACAGCGCAACCAGCTGATACAGAGTAGAGGTGCTTAACTCAAATCTTTGGGGCGTCCGGGTTGATTGGATCATTCCAAGGAGGGTATCCGGATTAGACGGATCACTTATTTAAAATAAATAATAATAATGTATTTTTTTAAAACGTTTCTGCCGTTAAGTGGCTATGCGCCTCGCCTTTGTTGTCCCATTTATCAATTCACGTTGATAAATCAAAGAGTAAGACAGTTTGATCAACAAAACTCACTTAATGAGTCGTCAGAGTTCCGAAACTCATGCTGCGACCCGAGCCACCTGGGTCTCCTCACTATAAACATGCGACCACATCTCGAAGAGCCTTTGGCATTGAAACGGCATGTTCCTGATTTTGCAATAAGTAATGTCTGTGTTTGTATTTAAGAAGACTAAAAGTCAAATATTTGGAAGCAGAAGTCTAGTTGAGCAGGGACAGACAGGAGGCGAGCAGCAGATGACCACTCGCTTCCTTCAAAATTTGTTGCCCGTTGGGCCTACTTTAGGCGACTTGGTGTTTTGTTATTTAAAAACCCTTTATTTTAACTGGGGTACATAACTAAAAATGCAGACCGGTTTCAACCACACAGGGTCTTCATCAGGGCGTTGCCTGAAGTAGGCCCAACGGCCAACAAGTTTTGAAGAATGGACTTTGTCGTTTAACTTCAAGAGCACCAGCATCGGAGTATACTGTCTAACAAAGAAGAGCGCTCAGCATCTCTCCCTTATAGTGACCACTCGCTTCCGCTGCCGAGTTGCCTTGCGACTCGCACACTCGTGGCAAAAACGAAACTTGAGCGTTGATCCGATTCATAAGGGATTCGCTGCTACTAACAACTCAGTCAGGATTAGTCTCTCTCACCGAGTCGCCGAGGGCGCCGCTGTTGACTCGGGCGAGGGGAGTGACAGCAGTGGCTTTAAACCCTGTACGCTGTAACGCAGTGAGTGATAGTAGAGTCACGTCTGTAGACTATAATTTCCCTAAGAGTAGCCTACAGACTGAGATGTAAAAGCGTTGGTAGAGCACTGTTAACATTTAGAAATGTAGACCTCAACAGAGTCAGAAGCACACACATCTGGGAGTGGGGATCCGCGACTCGATTGGCCACAACAGGCAGGACAGATCAAACGGGCTCGATCAATGACGAGGCGGGAGTTGGTTCCGTTTTACTCAGTGAGTGTTCGTGACTGAACAACATACTAGAGAGATTAGAGAATGGCTGTTGTAGTCAACTAAAGAGGGATATATATTCCGGTTTCATAATTTCTCACGCTGTTACTGCCATTTTGTTGACATATTAATGAAATGCCGTCTGACCTGCCTTTGGCGGATCAATGCATGACAGCCATCCGGTCTGTCCAGATGAGGTCTTGATCCGGCTCTCCAAACGGATCATCCGGGTTTTATAACAGCTCTAATACAGAGATAAACGCTAAGGAGGAGATGGAACACTGATGTGATGAGTGCGTCCATAGGAATAAATGGGGTCAATTTGTAGGCCAACATGTTGAGTGACTGCACATCTCCCGCCTTCCCGGCAGTTCGCAGTGCAAAGTTTCACGGCAGGAAGGACATAAAATACCGAAGATGTTAAAATAAATCATTGCCTTTTTCCGCTGTGCCCAGCCTTTTTCAAGTCAGCTGAGTGCAACACTGTGACTGTGGGCACTGTGACTATGGGCATTCCCAGGAGAGAGAAAGTGAGAGAGAAAGGCAGAGCAAGTGAGCTAGAGCATGACAGCGAGAGGGTGAGAGAGAGAGAGAGCACAGGCTCAGGGTAGCTCGCCTGTCCAGGAAGGGGTGTTTCCAAAGGAATGCCACGGAAACATGGAGAAATTCAACTCTGTGTGCGACAACCTTTATTGCCCTCTCCAACGAGGCAATCCTACGGCACGGGTCGCAGACCTCCGTCAAAATGTCCATGGATGCAGATCCATAGGATCATGTGCGCGCTTCCGTCTCCACCTGGCCCTGTTTCGTCTGGCCACCATCAGCGGCATGTCCCCCTCCGTTAGTGATGGGTCGGTCGTGAAACGAAAGACAGGAACCGGCTCTGCAATGGGAGCCGTTTTGGGATTTTTTTTTAGGAGCCGTTTTTGTTTTTCTGTTTGTTTTGTCCTTTTCTCCCCCTCCCTCTCATTGTGTGTATCCTCTAAATGTGCCAGTGGATAGAGCAGGTGTTGCAGACACACTCACTGCGATCAGAAATGCATAGTATGTATTAATACCTTTTTAATTTACTTTGTATTTGGGTACGTTGGGTCATGATTAACGACTGCTTATGATAAAAGTGTTGTTCATAAAGGCTTTTACACACTATACACTGCCCAAAGTGCTTCACAATGTCAATAATGAAACAAAATGTTGTAAAATAAAATTAAAACTTTTAATTTATTAATTATGTAAACATATATATAGGGAGCCATTTGGGAGCCGTTTGGGAGCCAGCTCTGAGAGACGGCTCTCCATAGTAAGAAGAGTCATTAGAACCGCAACTCAAAGAAGAGCCGAAAATCCCATCACTACCCTCCGTGGCTGGGGGCTGCCATCTTTGTTTACCAGAGTGTTGCTACTAAAAAGCTCCCCATAAAAACAAGTTGTTGTATTTAGGGTCCCTCCCCCACAGATACCAGTCACCCCTATGACATGTGCTTGAACCTGTATCTGGGTGGGAGACATAGTTTTTCCGTAACATTGGTTAAAAACCTACAAAACTGTAACAAATGTCAATGAAAGAAGATGTGGTACATTATGTTTCATATTAGTCTTAGATGAGAAGAAACATTTTTGTTAAGATTTATGTAAAGGTTTATGTCAAATATCCTGCGGTGTGACTGTAACATTAATGAAACCTGGAATATAATATATATAAAAATTGACCAACATTTTGAATAATGTATGTAGCAGAGGTGTGACCAAGTCACTAATGTGCAAGTCACAAGTAAGTCTCGAGTCTTTCCACTCAAGTCCGAGTCAAGTCACAAGTCAAGACACATCTGACCAAGTCAAGTCCAAGTCCAAGTCGTACCCCAGCCAAGTCAAGTCCAAGTCTAAGTCTCATTTTTTTTCAATTTTGCAAAATGAGTTGGGGCTTAGAGGGAGATAAATTAACTTCCGCGATGGTTTAAAATGTAGGCGATGTTTGTTCTGGAGACTCGCAAATGGTTGCCGCTGTTGCCGCTGGTCGCAGGGTCCAGGCCAGCCGCTTCCGTCCGCATCTTGCCGCCAATGGCATAGCTCTAGGACAATGACGTGATTCAAACAAAGAATGTGGGCGGGCTGTTGCATTCTGAAAACAAGGGTTGGACTTCGACTTTTTTTTTAGACCCAACATGGCAAGTCACGCCAAGTCATTGAAAGTTACAACTGTCAAGTCCAAGTCGAGTCCCGAGTCAAAGGCGTGCAAGTCGAGTCGAGTCGCAAGTCTTTTCTGATCTTGAAATTTCAAGTCGCAAGTCTTCACACCGCTGACTCGAGTCAGACTCGAGTCCAAGTCACTGGACTCGAGTCCACATGTCTGGTATGAAGCATTTGGCATGATTGCATATATATTAACTTCATACTAAGATATGTGAATGTGGAAAAAACTCAGTAATATTAACTACAAGTTCAATTTCGTAACACAAATTGCGTCCTGTGGGGTGACATGTATGTCAATGTTTGTGAATGGGCAGCTGCAAGGCCAACTACAAGGGTCTTAAAGGGACAGTTTGGTCAATTTCAACATGCAGTTGTAATGCTCACACTACCCTGGACTTGTCAGTGCCTGAGATTTTTTTTTCTTCTTCTTCAGCCGTTTCCGAGATTCTGGTCATTGTAATGGGGGCAGCTCTTTGTTTACATTTCAAAAAAACATTTTTATTTATTCCCAAAAACATCCAAAAGGTTATAAAACATCAGCAGACAACTAGCAAACAGCAGTACCTTTTGGGAAAATATTTGGAGTTGGCCTATGTTTCATTTTTTTAAAATGTAAACAAACGCTGCCCCCATTAGAATTGCTCATATCTCGGAAAGGGCTGATCCGAAAAATGTGGCATCACCAGGTACTGACAAGTCAAGGGTAGCGTGAGCAATACAACTGCATGTTGAAATTGACCAAACTGTCCCTTTAAAGACTGGCTCCTAACCAGCCAGTACCTCAGTTATTGGAGAGTGCTGTGGAAGTTCATGGTGACTATTATTAACCTCTTAATATGTCTTCATATTGCAATGTTTCTGTCACGCAATGCTTAGGTTCATTTTATGGTGTCCTGTGGTGTGACTGCTCTTATAGAAGGAAAAAAAGGTTTTTTTATAAATGAAACCTATTAAGATTAAACACAATATCATTATCAAGTTAGCATGAGCTCAGATGTCAGTCATGTAAAAGGATTAAAAAGGCCATAATGCAGCGAATTTCCTGTGGTGTGACTTCATTTTCCTACGGTGTGACATGACTGCAATGTGTTGATGCAGGACACATTTTCCCAAAAATGGCAAAAATAAGGCGAAATTCCACAAACCACTAGGTGCTTTATTTTTTCCTATTTTTTTTTCCATCATTTTTTCAGGAATTGGAAAAACTTTTTTTTTTGTGGCGTTGCGCCCTTAAACGTCAACCACCCATCTATCTTGTTGCCCTGCATGCTATGTTTTTGTACTGAGTTTTGCACATGTTCTCGATGTTGCAAACATTTCGCTGAGCTCTGCTTGTCCTGCTTGAATATTTTGGTTATGTTCCACATTTTTTTGTCTGCATGGTTATGTCCTGCATGTCTTTATGTCTTAATCTTTTATGCCTTGCTTTTTGTGGATATGCTGTCTTTTGTGAATAGTCTGTTTTTGTCTGTATGTAATACACACTTACATATTGAACAAGAAAATCTCAATTCATTATGCAAAACACAAAACAGTTTTACAAGTGGCAAGACAAATTCGAAAAATAAAATTACATTTATTACACATATTTACATCCTGAAAGCAAATTCAAAGTTCACAAAACAGACGCAAACATTTTCACAAGTACTGACACATGTTTGTATTATAAGTAAGGGTTAACGTTCGGCGAGAAGGTCGCTACCGTGGAATAGCAGCACGACAGAGAGAATCTTTAGACCCCGACGCGGAGCGGAGGGGTCTTGTTCTCTCTGAAGTGCTGCTATTCCACAAAGCGACCGACTCGCCGAAAGTTAACCCGCTTATTATATGGATATACTTAAATGATTCACACATGCGGGGACATTTCTTTAGACTTATTTAATGTTAAGATTGTTGCTGCGCAAAACAAAACAGTGCCGTTGTGGAACACCGCTAGGCAACAGCTAGGTAGGCTAGCCAGGACAACAGGTGTTGTCTATCACAGCAGCTGATTAGAGTGACAAAAGACCGGACCCCCTGCGGAGTGACATGAAACATTCGCTTTAGCCACTGACTTGTATACAAGCCAGTGGCTTTAGCAGTGAACCAGAGAGGCTATGAGTGAACGTCTTGTTGCCATTGACAGCGGTAGCCAGGACAACGGGTGCTGTCTATCACAGCAGCTGATTAGAGTCTTGTTGAAAAGTCGCTTTAGCAGTGAAAAGTCTTGTTGCCATTGACAGCGGTCTGTTATAGACCAACCCGTCCGTTATCGAAAAATAACAGACGTCCGAACGTTGGGGAGCCCCGTTGAAATGAATGGAGCATTCGACAGATGACGTCACAACCATATAATAAGTTACATTAATACATTTCCATCATTTCATAAAAATAGACCCAGACACCCAGGACAGGTCGTAAAATCAGGTCCTGGGAAAAACTGATATTGTCCCTCACAGGTATTCAGCTCCTGCACACGCTGTACGAGGAACCAGGGTTTAAAAGTTTAACTGTTCCCGTCACGACTCAACTCACCATATTGGATGCGAGTGGAATGCTCACACTGTACAACATGACACACTTGTTTTATGGAACTACAGATGACAAAAACACGGAAGGCTAACAAGCACCTGAGGTGGAGGCGAGTACCCGCTCAAGAGTGAATTGTGCTGCCTTGCCTTTTTGTGCTTGGGTAGTGTCAAATTGGGTCGAAGCACTGCTTCAACTGTGCATTTCATTCATGAGGGATGATCAGGATTTCAAATAGTTATGATAAGATTGCTGCTTATGGAATTATGTCGTAGAATACCGACGTTCTAAGCCCGTTTTTGACGTTTTTTTTAGAGGCACAGCATATTTTGTGATGGGGGCCACTGAAACATGTTATAGCTAGTTTGAAAGTGGAGACTTTGCCCTTTTATTGGGTGAAAACCATGTGTCTCTACGAGCTTTTATTGCCAAGCAAACCTAAGTTAAACCGAGGCGGGTAACTACTGAATTCTGCTAGAGATAATGAGGTATTTGTGAACTATGCACTGTTTCAGAATGTCACGTGTTTAAACGGGGACCAGTTGGTATTGATATGAAATTGGCTGGCATAAACGCTCAGTTTTGTGTTGGCCTGCTTTTCCTGACTTGACACACCTCCTGTCTTACTACCTCCAGCCAATCATAGCATGCATACGTGCAGGGCTTCACGTGAAAGTTTATGGCTCGTTGAAAATGTCGAGAATCCCAAGAAAGCCGACCTAAAACTCGGGGAAAGTGGGCGTGAACATTTGGTGACGCAATGTCAGATCGATATTTCTCGAGGTTGATCTCAGGCGGAAGTATATAACAACGAGTTCCCGAGCTTATGTTTTGTGTGACACACGCATCATCAACATGGTGCCCATGCATGCAACTGGCATGTAAACAGTATCCTAAATGCTTCAATGTCATCTTGTAATCACTATCAACAGCACCAGCTAATGTCATCCAATTGCAGATGCACATATGTCAGTAATGCTGGTCTCTGACTGCTTAATTTAGCCTACTTAAGCTAAAATGATATGTCGTGGATGTGGAGGCTCAAGTGGTGGTGAAAAAAGAAAAGAGGACCAAAACAAAACAGGCACGATTCCCGATTGTTCCGGGATGTGCCGTTCAGACCGTGAACAATTCAACTTATCTGGTCGGCGATGAGACTACAAAATCCATGGGTATTGGATCACAGTTTGGGGGTCATTTGTAAGGATCTAGCCAAGGATCTGGGTAAGGATGTTAGCCCCTGAAAGTTTAAGGTAACCTACTCAGCCTCAGTAGCGGTGGGTGGAAATTTTGATTAGGGAAGCACAATACAGAATAGCGCAGGTGACGTCAGCATAATAAGAGGTGATATGGATTTCAGTTCTTGCCTATTTAATAGGCCATGATGAGGTTTGCAGCAAGTGAAATGTGTAAGTAAAAGGGACACTAGCTTGCTCCACAAAAAAATCCCAAACTGTTTTGAGATGTACACGATGCAAGGGGTCACTAGAGAATGCACAGGTTACATAGGCTAAAACCTCGGATATGCTCTCAGATATCGGCTACCAACCATTCCAGTGCAAGTGCATCACCACTAAACCGGAGATCTTTTGTAACCTAACTACAAGGGTCACAAAATAGTGAGAGATCCCCATCAGCCCAGCCCTCTGCACGAAAGAAGAGAATAATAACTTAAACAACAACAAATGCGCTGTCTTTCTCTACCTTGCTTGTTGTCACACGCGCCCTACTGTTATTCGTGATGACGGCCAGGAAATATTGCGCAATACTGAAGAAACCATCAAAGCATTGAGTGGGCCTCGGGTGCTAGCGTCAGTGCATCTGCCACGAATGACTTTATCCAGCATTGTCCACAACAACAGCCAATAAGACGTCCTTGATTACAGCACATTAAACACCTCTCTCTCTTTTCTACAACCGACAGTGGGCTACGCTGCGCACAACAGCACCATCGGTAACTTTACGACAACATCATTTGCCATTTGCCATCACCGCATTGAACATCGAGGCACTCGGCGGTGCTATTACATGTAGTAAGCTAAACATGACTTACCCACCAGTTGCCTCTCGAGAGCACTCTCCGAATTAGGTTCATCAAATCATCAAATCGCCTATCCAATTCCTTTGCAAATCATAGATTGTATGGTCCAAATACTGTCCCTGTAGGAAGCCCAACACCGATCTCAAGAAATGTTCTCTTTTGCTCTCCATGGTGTCAATATAAAACTCTGTACAGTCCGTGAATGAGACTGAAGAACAGCGCGGGTAAAGTGTCATCTCTCTTACAAAATACTTATTTGATATTGGTGGTCAACAACTTTAGGGCGGGTTTATTAGAGCCAACTTCCAATCACTACGAGAAAGCCAGGAGAAGCACATCCGTCTAAAATTTACCCAGGAAGTTTTTCCATACAATGCACAGCATTACAGCCGCACTCTGATTGGCCAATGCTCCTCAATGTTTTATCAATCGGCGGCAAGAGCTCAGGTGAAGCAACAAGCTGTTGCTGTATGCATGCTTCCCCTCATACACGGCAGTAGCCGAACTAAAAGACTGCTCATCGCCATGGTTACCCCTCAAACAAAATCTTGCACTCGTGGGGGAATGAGGTAGAAACCATAGCCTAGATGTTAAAATAACTGCAATTTTAACCCGCCCCTGGTTGAAATTAAATGTAGCATTCATGAAAATACAGTATATATAGAATCTTGACAATATTGATCAATAAATATGGTTCGTTTTTGAGCTGAGTTCCAGTAGGCTGTGCTTCCCCTAGCTTCCAATAGGAGTCGCCACTGCTCAGCCTGGCAGACATGATATATAATTATCCTCCTCTGTGTTTATTGAGTGAAGGACACTACAGTATAAAAAGCGATACAGAGTGAACGCCGATCATACAAGTAAGGAAACAACAGGCACGATTCTTGACAGCAACATCATAGTCCACCATCAGAGAGCTATCACAAGGCTAACAGGGCTGCAAGCTGAGCGTCATTAGGCAACGTCAATGCGGGAAATATAGGGGTGTACCTATGATTACTCTGGCATTGCAATTAAAACTATATTGCATTCTCACAGAAAATGCTGGAAGCGGGCTTGCCTTTTGGGGCAGAGATGAAACAAAGTACTATTGAGAAAACAAAGCTAAAAGAAATCTTGGAAAAACTCCATCCACCCAGTCAGAAGTTATGGGCCAAACAATTCAGCCATCTTGGATTCAGCCATCTTGAAAGTGTTGTAGCTCTGCGTTTTGGGGATATACTAAATGACATACATGGTATTTTAAGTTGGCTAAGGAACACTGCATATGATATAATTTTGAAAATCAACATGGCTTCGAGCGGGATTCGAACTCACAACCTCCATATCTCTAATCCAGCACCTTTGCCATTGATACTAAATGACATACAGTCGGCCCCCCTACAATGCACACCCTTTACCGAGGTAATGCCACGTCATCCACCTCGGTACGTACCGGGCCTAGCTGCAGTGTACCCAAACAACCGCCGGGTGGCACTTGGGAGCGCTCGCTATAGGCTTTACCACGTGGTAGTCTCTCTCTCTCTCTCTCTCTCTCTCTCTCTCTCTCTCTCTCTCTGGCCTACAGCTTACCTATTGCAGCGCTCCCGTGTGAGCTTGGACGTCCAAAATGTTTATTACCATATGGAATATTTTACGATGCTGACGGCATATTAATATATGCTCATATTCACCAGCACGCACCGATTCAGCGGATAACAACATGCCTATAAATTGTGTGAGAACACCTCCAGGAAGTAGGAAGAGTCATAAAAAGAATAGCCTAAATAATGTAATGAATTTTCTTTTTTTTTTTTTTAAATGATGATCGGATGAATTGCATTAATGTGCAAGCTCTGACAAAATGCAAATTGAGTGTAGCCAGAAGCCATACCGATTATCGCATCGCAAGATTTGAAACGTCTAATATTGCAACTTCAGACTTGTTGTCTGGCTGTGGATACTTTTTTCGTTTGGTAAAAATTACTGAGAGTGCAATACACCTCACCGCAGTAACCTAACAGCGCTTCGTTTGAGCGTGTAAGCGTTGGCTATTTATCTCACATCGCCAACAGCTGGGGCGATAACCTAACCTACACTTCCCTAATGAATTTAATGTTGTCACATTGGCAAAAATTAGCAAGCGACTGATATTGCTGTTTTCGTGCTCAAATTAAGTGTAACCAACTGTCGGGTTATGTGTCGCAGGTGAGAAAGTGCGCATTTTTCCAGCGACACCTCTCCTTACCAAATACCCTGGAGAGTACTGTACACCACAAATAGGCCTACGCCAAGACACAAATATTGAGTTTTAAAATAATATTTATTAACTAACAGAAATCTAAAAGAGTCCCGGGGCACCCCAAATCTATACAAGTCCGAAATTCCAAATTTCCTTGGAGATCCCCCCCACAGTCATCCGTTCCGAAGGAGGCGGAGGAGCGGTGGCCAGGTGTCCATCCATTGCGAGGCTGGGGAGACAGGAAGAGCTTGGTGACAGTAGGCTTGATTCCATAGGCAGTCCAAATGACACTCACTTCCATAATTAAGGCTACGCAGGTGATCGCTGCACTTATTCCACGTGATTTACAACACTGCACTCGCTAGTATAGGTTAAACGTTAGGGGTGAAGTTGCACAGCACTCGCACACGGCACGGCTCACTGCAAACAATGTGTGCTGCGATTCACCTGGGTAGGCCAGCGGTGTTAAAAGTGAGTCCAAGTACAACTGGGTTTGGAGAGAGAGAGAGAGGGGGGAAATATATGCTGGGAAATATATGCAATGTCATCTCATAATCATGGAGTTCCTCATGCGATTTCATCTGGGTCAGTCAGAAATGCATGCACCTTGCGCACCGGGAAGTGTGTTTTTTCAAACAAGAAAACTGGTTCATCATATGCATGGCTTAAACTGACTTTAATGTTTGCCAACGTGCTATAGTTTTCCTCTCATAATAGCACCTGGCGACTGTGACCACAGTTAGATGACCTCGCGCGCGTAAACCCATTAAAATATAGCCTAGCCTTTTGTGGCTATTCAGAGCAATATGAACCAATCAGGTCGGCGTTGCTATTAAGCAAAATACATCCCTGATGTCTACTTAACTAAAATAAGATGCATTTGTCTAATATTTGGAGACATCGCCTTGCTCTTTCTGCGGGGAATTAAGCGCCTCTCTCCCTAGCTCTCTCTCTCTCCCTCTCTCGCCCACATACACACACACACACACACACACACACAGTTTGGAGAGGACGCATTTAAACTGTAACAGTTTAGGCAGTAGGGGAGAGCAGGGACTCATGAAACTCGGGACGAATGAAACACTGCGATTTACTCGAAAACTTTAACATAGCCTATCCGAAAGTATGAAAAGTCAAAGTTGTCAGGTTTACAGGCAAAAGGGATTTAAGTGTCAGTAGACACTGTCGGGACGAATGAAACACCCGTTTCATCCGTCCCTCTCGCCCATTGACTTAAAGCAGGATCAAAATAAAATGGGAGCACTTGAGATGACTATGTTCCAACTTGTCTTGAGCACCGTCGTAGCGCAACAAATCATTATCGTAAACATAGCCTAGATAATTGGAAATTACAAGAAATAGGCTACATTTTATAGACTTTGGCTATAGGCTAAGCCGACTCCTCTACCTGTTTGAATTAGTGCAGCCTTACAGGGAGGACGTTAATTTGGCATAGGTCAACTGCAAGAGACTACTAATTTGTGACTTGACGTGATGTGTGAATAATTAGGCTACGATATGCAACAGGCGTATTTAGCCGCACTCAGTCATTCATTGGGTGAATGTCCCGACCCTGTGTGTCCGCGTGCATGCATGGGGTGGGGAAAAATACATCAAGCGTGCCATCACCACCCATCCCCCCGGACCCACGAAACCCACTGAAGATCCAAGCAATTGTAGTCTGTCAGTATTTTAGTGTGGGCCTAGGTAGTTGAATTCCTGCATGGCCTGGTTATCTCAATAGTGCCAAGAAGATGTTTGCCCTCAGGCTAGTGTGTTCATAAAGCGCATGTTCGATTTGCTGTAATAGGCTACGATCAGTAAGCCTCAACTTGTCTGTCGTGTCTTTTCCTTCTTTCGATATTTTGTAAAATAGGCCCACGTTAAAGCCTAAATACGATAATAGGCCTAAATAAGGCTAATAAAGTGAGCTAAATAAGTCAGGCCTAAATAAAGTTGTTTTAGCCTATGAACTCAGGCAATGCAGAAATTTGCGGAGGGATTTTGGATAACTTGGCCTATAGGCTACCGATGGCTTTATGAACTTCATGACTGGGCTACAAGATAGTCGGGTAAGCATATTGACTTGTAGACCACCAACATCTGATGCTGAAGTGGGGGAGGGTGTTTTTTTTCACTTCAAATGTTCCCCGACACACACACACACACACACACACACACACACACACACACACACACAAATACGCGCTAATCGCTCTCTCTCTCCGTCTCTCCCTCTCTTTCTCGTTGTTGCTATACGTGCATCTGGATAGGCATAGGCAGTGTGGTCACCCAGCACATTTTCATAGAAATGCTGTGTTTTTTTTTAATGAAATCTTTATTCAGTTAGGTTGTGAACAGCGTTTCTCTTTCGATGTTGCGTCACCGTGGACAAGTGTCTGCTCGAAAACTTAATGCAAAGCGGCTAAAATGTTCAGAACGTGTTGAACTTTTCAGAACATGAATGTTTGTCTGTGGGGGAGGGGTGGGTTACAGCAGTGCAGTGCAGTGCAGTGCACGGGACTGCACAGCCTTTTGTGACATGTCGTGGCGCGACAGGTTATCCAGCCTCCCGAAGGAGTCATAGTTCCCCAGTCATACTGTTGGTTCGCATCTCCACCGAAGCAACTGAATTTGCAGTCCTAATCACAGATGATTAGCCACACCTGGTGTAACAGATGTATTGTCATGTGTGCATCATATCCCCAGTTAACCGGAATCCCGTCGATCGCGCACAACAGCGCATTGAAAGGATGAAATGTTCACAAGCACCAATACAAAAAAAACGTCTTCAACCTATTAGTCCGTAGGCTATCCTGAGGATATCCGTTCCTGACTTGAATAGGTAGTGCAGAAATAATTAACAGACATCACTTAGCCTATAAGTTAGGAGCGGAATTGAGACGGTGAATGCAGGACAGAATAATGAAAACAAAACACCGTCGACTGGCGGTCTTGTTTAGGGATCACGCTTGTGTTAGGCTATTATCAAATACCCAATGTTACGTGCAACGCGCAATTGGCTGACTCTTTCCACTTGTAGCCTAAAACTGAGGGAGGGATCAACATACAATGAGCTACACTGAGGCAGATTACTCTGCTTCGCAAAAAAAAACCAGTGCACCAATAATACCCCCGTCTTCAACCTACTATTTAGGCTACCAGATATATAGGCTAGTAATAGTATTAAGTTGTGCTACCTTGTTTTTTGTGGTAACGACAGTGTAGATCAGGTAATAACCTGCAATAGGGGAAGCGGCATGCGCCAGTTTTAAAGACGGAATGTCGTCGCCAAATGTAAAATCACCTCTCTCATGCTGACATGACGGGGCACTACTTCATTAGGCTACAATGTTGTTCATGTCTGTTTGACTCACACTATACGAGTGGTTCAATTTGTGCTTTTGTGCTCATCGCACAAATGAGACAGACAGGCTTGCTTGATAGGGCTACACAAAGCAAGCGACATCGGTCCACTCAAAATGGTCCGAACTCCGCCGCTTGATTTCATGTCTCCTCAGTCTCTCCATTACGGTTTATTAGCCTACTCTGTTTTGCTATTTTCGTTATTCTTAGCCCTGGCATTACAGATGAAGCAACTGTGATCAGTGAGGTTGTGGAAACGGTTGAATAGGCCTATGGTCCTAAATTGGAAGCGGCCGATGCCAGTTTTGAAGACAGAATGTCGTCGCCAAATTTAAAATTCGATCTCTCTCATGCTGGCGTCACGGGACACACTTAATTACAATGGTGTTCCTGTCTGATTGACTCGGTTTTAATTGTCTTTACCGGTTCAAATTGTAGTAGGTATGCAAACTCTGTATCCTGAGGATACCCGTTCCTGGCTTGAATAGTGCTGAAATAAGTGAGGGACGGATTGGGAGACGGTGAATGCAAGACAGAAAAAAAGTCGAGTTTAAATTCACATTGTGGTCTTGTTTAGGGCTCACACTTGTGTTATTATCAAATGCCCTATCAAATGCCCAATGCTAAATAAAACATGCAATTTGCTGACTGTATTTCTACTACTACTAAAACTGGGGGACGGGCAAGGACGGAAGCACAAACAGACCACAGACACAGGCAGACGCTGCTCTGCAAAAGCGGTGCTATACTGCCCCCCGCATTCCGAATGGCCACAGGGTGTAATGATCACGGTACGCTGCCGCGGCCCGGCACGGTAATGAGCAGATTGAAGTTACACCATCTGTACAAGGCATTTTCAGTTGGCCAAGGAACACTGCATATGATATCATTTTGAAAATCAACATGGCTTTGACTGGGGTTCGAACCCCCAACCTCCATATCTGTAATTCAGCACATTTGCCATGCATACTAAATGACATACATGGCATTTTAAGTTGGCCAAGGAACACTGCATATGATATAATTTTGAAAATCAACATGGCTTTGACTGGGGTTCGAACCCCCAACCTCAATATCTGTAATTCAGCACATTTGCCATCCATACTAATTGACATACATGGCATTTTAAGTTGGCCAAGGAACACTGCATATGATATAATTTTGAAAATCAACATGGCTTCAGGTGGGGTTCGAACCCTCAACCTCCATATCTCTAATCCAGCACAATGCGTTACCACTAAGCCAAGCAGCTAGCTGTCATGCACAGTCCAGCAAGACTATATTACATTGCATTGCAGAGCTGAACAATAGACTTCTAGAATGGTTGCTCGCACCTGCTCGTTAAGAATAGAATCTTGAGACAGTGACAGTTGAAATGGAACACTTTATTGGCTGCACCTGTTCTGATTGACTGTAATGGCAGTTAGTATTGTCCTCTAAGCAGAGGCCAGAATGAGAATGAGTTTTTTGTCTTTACAACATCGTTGTAAAAAAACTAAAAGGAGTTGGCACGTGTCCTTTTCACAGATCGGAGTCATGCTTGTGATCTCTCTAACAGTCTTTGAATGAAGTTTATAGGTTAAAGGGTTCAGGCACAAATGGACCTCCGTGTGGGACATGCGCTGATCTCTTGAAAAATGCATTTTTGGAAAGACTGGGATTCTCCATAGACCTAGAAGTAACGCACAGTGTTCCGTAGTGGTGTGGATCGTCAATGATCTCACGATTCAATCCAATTACGATCCGGAGGGTAACGATTCGATCCGATCCGATCAGATCCGATTCAACGATGCATTGCGATGCGCAGGGACTGAGCACAAGTTTGTGACGGGGTTATGTCGAGGTCCTCTACCCATACGCTATGCTTGATGTTACAAACGTCTAGCCTAATTGTCTGTTATTGTTCACAACATTCGCACCCCACCAGGGATGAGCTCAAACATTAATATTATTGTAATGTGCAATTATAGAAAAAGAAAGAGGCGACTGTGTGGGCGCAACCGCAGCCAACAGTAATTCGTTTGTCAACCACCTTATCCAAATCGACCTCAATGCCGTCCTCCCATAGATTACTAACACATTCTATACCTCCTCCACATCCAAGATAACTGTCACGACCAAGACGCGCGGCCCCATCCTTGTCCGAAACAGATTCATTTTTAAACTGTCAGCCTTCTCGTCGATAGGCTATATGGTTCCGCTTTGCCAAGGGTGAAACTTGGGGAGTAGTGGTGCGCGGGCCGTTGATATTTACAGCCCGCCCCAACCCAAGCCATCACGCAGCCAACCCAACCCAAGCCATCACGCAGCCAACCCAACCCAACCCGGCCCGAAATATTACACAATGATTTTTAAACCGACCCGACCCGCCCCGCTTATTTTTTGTTTTTGTTTAATAGGCCTAAATAAATGTGTATTTTGATATAGCTTATGGGCCTATTAAATAAACATAAATTAAATGTCTGCTCTGCGGCGGCGCCGAGGGGATGCGTAATGTCCTAGACTGCCAGCTGCGTGTGGCAGCCACTCACCCTTTATTTCCCTCTTGGATCAATAAAGTTAGTCTAGCATCTTGACCGCAGCACATCCACCTGACGATTGTGGTTTTAATTCCATTTTTCGTTGCCACATCAGACACCTAAGCTCTGTGCGTGCCGGTCGGGTTGTCTGTGTGCTCATGGCTGTGAGACGTGGTGGGGTCGCCACCTGCTAGGAAGCGCATGGACAGCGCTGTTTTTTCCCTCCCCTTGTTGGAGCTTGTGGGTTGTCAATGGAAGGAGAGAAATAAGCGTGCGCGCGTGCTGGACTTTGCTATTCCCATGGAAAGATGACTACTTTCACAGAATTGCTGTATAGCCAATTGTTATTAAATAAATACTTGGAGATTAATTGCATTTTAGTAGGCTACATGCAAAAGTGACAACGATAGCGAAAGTGAATACCTCAACAGCCGAGGTTACAACGTTCAGGCTCTCCTGCTTTTAACACTCGGGAATACAAATAGACCTATGCTATTCAAGTAAAACTAAGGAATATACCACAACACATTTATTTAGGACAATTGATCTATTACCCCCAACACCAGGTAGCCTATCAATCAAGACCTATGGACACCCTTACAACCTCTACCTCGCATAACATTTAAACTTCACGAAAGGCTGCATTAAAGATTGCGTTTGAACTGATATGATGTAGCCGACATGAGTGTGTCAAGGGATGGCTGAGTTTTAAAACGTTAAATGAAGACAGGAATGGCATTATCTTACCATTTGACACATGGGGCACTGCTACTCACTTTCAGCTGGCTGAGGCGGTATTCCAGGAATCAATAAGATAGCCCTGATGTCCTTATAAATGTTTCGATTCAAGTCATCGAACAACAAGTGATGTTCGGGGCGCATAGCTTGTTTATAGCCTGCGCAAGCCTCGCGTGCTTTAGTTTCTTCATTTTTTTCCAATAGCCCTGAAGTATTCCTCATCTCGCGCCTTCACCAATTATTCGACATAGTCGGTTGTCTCTTTGCAAGACTGTCCTGAACATGAACATAAATTATTTTCCTTTCGAACCATTCACTAGCATCTGAAGTAGGCAACCGCTCAGTAGAGCTCCTTTGATGAATGCAAGACCAACAGTTCTCTGCTAATAGCCTAACTAAGATTTGAGGATGAAGTAGCCACTCGCCTATTTTCGATATGCTGGATGACAAGACCATGTAGGCTATAGACGTGTCTTTTTTGTATTGATTCTAAAACTCAACCGATGGTGGTCAATGCAAAGAATGTTACCGATAGGTTACTCTTTGTAGACTGAGAGGCGCGAGTTTAACATGCATTTGAAGCGCGTTGAGTTGTGGTGCATATCAGCCCTGGATATCAGGCCATAGCCTATGGAAACATCCTGGGTTGGGGCAAACTTAAAAGCAGGGCATATTCGTAACGTTTACCTCGCCAGATATGCATCATAACGTTAAGCCCGCGATGGGGAAAATGCGCGTTACTCGCAAGGCTGGAACACTTCACCTTGGGAAAGTGACCGCCTCGCTATAGGAGCGGAACACAACAGCCTTCGGGGGCTGAACGCAAGTGCATTCATAAAGGACAGAGAAGGCTTTCAAAGATGTTGATTATTGGGAGAACGAGACACGGAATATGTTAGAGGTTGATGAAATTCATGTGGAAAGAGAGAGAGAGAGTGGGCAGCACCAACCCTTTGGATGTAGTGATGCACGCGCAACCGAAATGGAAAGAAAAGACAGGGAGGGAGGAGACGCAAAATGGGAGGCGCGGGTATGATTATTTTAAATGTGGCCGAATCGATGCTGGATCGTCAATGCCCTGGATCGCGATCCTTTGCCGCATCGATTACTTTTGACGGCCCTAGTGTTCCGTACGGCGCCTCCTCGCAGAATGCTGTTTTCGCGATTAAAATAAACTTTTCAGTGTGATGACAACCATCACACCTATTGTATGGCTCATTTGAAAGAGGAGGTTGTCGTCTTCAAAATAAGACCAACTAGAATTGCGGTGGTTAATGTATGGGTTGATTGATTAAATCAAATAGGTAACAGTATTCCGAACACATCTGACCAAATAAGTAACAGTACTCCGTACAACTTCATTACATTAAAACGGTGCACTACCAATGGTTTTCATGACCGATCTAATGTGTATATGGGTGGGAGACGTGACGCCTTGTTTTTTCGTAACATTGGTTAAAAACCTACAAAACTGTTATTTTCCTTTAAAAAACAAATGTCAATGAAAGAAGATGTGGTACATTATGTTTCATATTAGTCTTAGATGAGAAGAAACATTTTTGTTAAGATTTATGTAAAGGTTTATATGTCAAATTTCCTGCGGTGTGACTGTAACATTAATGAAACAATATATAATAATATATATATAAATTAACCAACAACATTTTGAATAATGTATGAAGCATTTGGCATGATTGCATAAATCTTAGCTTTAGATTAAGATATGTGAATGTGGAAAAAACTCAAGACAGTAATATTAACTACAAGTTCAATTTCGTAACACAAATTGCGTCCTGTGGGGTGACATGTATGTCAATGTTTGTGAATGGGCAGCTGCAAGGCCAACTACAAGGGTCTTAAAGACTGGCTCCTAACCAGTCAGTACCTCAGTTATTGGAGAGTGCTGTGGAAGTTTAAGGTGACTCTTAACCTCTTAATATGTCTTCATATTGCAATCTTTCTGTCACGCAATGCTTAGGTTCATTTTATGGTGTCCTGTGGTGTGACTGCTCTTATAGGAGGAAAAAAAAGTTTTTTTTATTAATGAAAACACATATTAAGATTAAACACAATATCATTATCAAGTTAGCATGAGCTCAGATGTCAGTCATGTATACAAAAGGATTAAAATGGCCATAATGCAGTGAATTCCCTGTGGTGTGACTCCATTTTCCTGCGGTGTGACATGCCTATGCTATGTGTTGATGCAGGACACATTTTCCCAAAAATGGCAAAAATAAGGTGAAATTCCACAGACCACTAAGTGCTTTATTTGTTTCAATTTTTTTCCAAATTTTTATACATCATTTTTTTTGAGGAATTTGAAAAACTTTTTTTTTTTTTTGCGTTACGCCCTTAAACGTCAACCACCCATGTGTCTGTGAAGTGCTAAACTAATTGTTATTCGTTCCATGAAGAGTTTAAGTGAATATAACACGGTAAAAATAACATAGCAACCGCGTATGGAAGTGCCGTTCTTGGCTGCAATGTAGCTTGTTGCAACAAGGTTGCAACAAGCTACTTCCGGCTAGCATGCATGTTGCTTTCAAAGTTATCTTTACCGTGTTGTAGTCATTCAAACTCTGTTTTGAAGGGATAGTTTGACAACAAACAAACACACCAACATTATAATTGCATGAAAACCATTGCTAATGCAGCATTTTAAGGTAAATCAGATGTACGGAATACTGTTACTTATTTGTTCAGGCTGATGGAAGCTAGCAGCTCATGGCTAACCGGCACTTGGCACAAATAATCAATCCATACATTAACCACAATGCTCCACTGTAAGTCGATGTGGTCTTATTTTGAAGACGACAACCTCCTCTTTCACATGAGCCATTCAATATGTGTGATGGTTGCCATCACACCGAATGGCATTGTTTTGATTGCGGAAACGCCATTCTGCGAGGTGGCGCTGTACGGAACACCGTGCGTTACTTCTAGGCCTGTTTTTTTTTACAAACCTGCCATTTAAAAAGTATTGGGAGTTGGGAGATGAAACTTTGACAATTTGGAGACATCCCATAGAGCTCGCTAACAACGCGCCAACTAAACTTCTAGGTGAAAGTGTTGATGTTTTATGACCGAAAAAGCCTCCTACACTCTAATCTTTAGAGTGGCGGAACTTTGGTTCATGGAGGTTCCACCACTGTTTTCAATGGGGACCCAGGCTTTAACAAAATCGCCAAAAACGGGAAAACGACAAGAGACACGGAGAAGCCTATAACTATACGCGATCTCCAAGCCGAGCCGGTCGTTTTAGTGTTTGAACGCGTGTCTCTATCTCGAAAGGCCTAGGAGGAGATCCATTTTCTATTTTTACTGCCCCTGCACAAGACCACAGGACTTAGAGATTACTATAATCGGGCCTTGCTCTGCAAGGGCCATGCTCTGCATGGTCCTTGCTCCGCAAGCCCGCTTAATTAAAATGTCCAAATCATGAAACAAGCTTTTGACTGCCTTTTTTTGTCATTTGTATTCATCACAGACCTTCCAAAATCACATATGTATTGTGCATTGAGGGGTGTAGATTAGAAATATAACGTTTAAACGCAAAGACATATTTTTACGTTTTGGTATACAACGCATGGGCATGAAAAATGTATTATTACGTCGTCGGTACTCAATGTGTTAACAGCAGGAAAACCCAACAAAATAACAACAGACACATATAGCACATATAACAAACAACACGTTCTTTTTTTGCAAAACAAAAAGCCCTTCCAAGGGCATCACAAAACAAACAAAACAAGGAGTGACAAACAACATAAACCTCTTAGCAAACAACACAAAACTAACAAAACCCTTCCAGGCCCCACCCAACCCATGAGACTGTAGTAGAGGAGAATTCATGTTTACGGTCTTTTATCAAATCAATGTGGGCATGCCTGAAAACATTTGTAAAATCTATTGGATATGTGTACAATAATTTCTTTTTGAGTGTTCTTTTAAAGAAACACTATGCAACTTTTTCATAGTCATGAAATGGCTTGGAACTTCAGGTTTTGCTTGACTGACCCGTTATGGCGAAATGGCAATATTTCCATCACCATCTAGTGCTCCTGCTCCGAAACAGCACTTGCAGTTTTGCCTGGTGGCGCTGCGCCTTTTGTTGTTGTGGAATTTGCAGCCGCTAGGGGCGTCTAGATTTCTATGCTGTATGGGCGGAACGAGACCCATTCCCCTTCGTTTCCTAACTAAGCAGCAGAGCTCGCTGAAAGCTGGCTACTGGCTAGCTGATTGTAAAATATCATGCAGGCATGCAGCGAAAACAACGAATGGGACTGCAAATAAATCACGAGCTAATTGAGATGAAAGGTTTGGACAGGCAAATAAATCGCTTGTGTGAACGTTGGAAAAGGGCTTCAAACCGGAGAGAGCCGGACCCCAAAAGAGCAAAGATGTGGATTTTATCATTCATTCACTGCACTAGGATTTATGCAGTAGCATTCTCAAAGCCCACGCCACCTCGATTAGTTTACAAAGCTACACAAATGTGTACGAGTTGAAATCTGATGGCGCACATTTTACTTGATGTCAAAGGACACAATCAGTCGAGCGAGGCTGATTGTTGAAGATCAAGAGGAGACAAAACGTGATCTCTAGCTGGCTTATGGATGTCTACTTTCACTTTCAACAACACAGAAGATACAAACAAGCAGGGCTCTAAATTAACACACGCCAACACGCCAAACACGGGTGAAAATTAATTTTGGCTAGTAGAAAAAAATACCTACCCGCCAATTTGGCTAGTAGCGCCCGAGTACAGTAACTTATGAACGGTAAACCGCTGCTCTGACGAACGTTATAGGGCGAGATTTCCTACATTACCCATGGACACTAGCGTCACAACGTAGCCTCCCACCGTGGGCTTTCCAGTGCATCGAGCGTCAACTCCATGCTGTTGCGCGCGCCAGGATTGAAAACATTTCAGACGACCAGCCTTCTGTCAGCTAAGCTGCGCTCACACTATTCTGACAGGCAGCTCTCCTCCTATGCTCTCGTCGCTTTCGCTACAACCTTTTTAACGTCACTACTGCTATTATTACTATATGAACCTTGCTGTAACAGGCTGCATTTTTGAAGCAGCGAGGCCCTGACCGTTTCAATAACAGGACTTACGCAGATTATGCATAGCGCTACTTCTGTTTTGTGCGAGTGATGAGAATGTGGCGGGAGAGCAAGGTTCTGTGTGTTGGTGAATGCTAGTAGTAATTGTAAATAGTGACGTTAAAAATGAGTGGTTGTGGAACGAAATAGCGACCAGGGCAGAGGAGGAGAGCCGACTGTCAGAGTAGTGTGACCGTAGCTGTCAGTTCAGTTGTCTTCTGAAATGTTCAGAGTCCTGGCGCAACTAAGTTGGAAAGCCCACGCCATCGGAAAGAAAAAAAAAAGCAACCAACGACGAAGCTGTGGAAGTAACAAAGGAAGCGAAGATTCCCGAGATATTATTTACTTTTAATTAAACTAGGCTTCTTGTCATTTTGTTGCGCATGGTAGAGAAGAGCTCCTCCTCTCTCCTCTCATTTTCCTCTCATCTCTTCTCCTTCCTTGGGGTGTGCGTATGTGAGGTTTTGTAGTGTTTGGCTGTGTGCTTGGTTACTGTATGTTAAAGGTCTGTTATGTGAGTGGCTTGTGCGATGTGATTCAGCTGTTTTCAGAGGAATTGAACAAAAACTAATCAAATTAATTAGGCCTAAGTAATGAAAGTAAAAAATAAAGCAGAAGTTAAAAAATAATGAAAAAATATATAGCCTAGGCCTATAATATGCTTAATTATATAGCCTATGCAGGCCTATAGTGTATCTGTGTTGTAGAAACAGTTGGACAAAATGACCATTTAATTAGAAAAAAAATAACTAGCCTAATGCATAGTTTATTTTGGCGAGATTAAAAAAAATGGCTAGTTGAACTTCTGTTTGGCTGGTAAGAAAAAATGTCCACTAGCCAAATTGGCTGGTGGTGGAAAAAGTTAATTTAGAGCCCTGCAAACACGTCTTGTCACCTCGACTTCGAAATCTTTATTATGACAACAAATAAAATAAGCAATAGCCTTTTGTCTCCTTGTTCTTCTAATGTACAGATACTATATAGTTACTGGAAATGTGAAAGAAAGACGGGGATATCTGCCGGGAACAAGTGGATCAAATAATATCCATCTGAAGGAAGTGCAGACATGATTGCAGTTGTGTGAAGCAGCGAACTCATAAGCAAGGGGGAGAATCGCACATATGATAAAGCCCCTTAGAAGTGGAGAGAGCTGAATGCAAGGAAGGGAATCTGGCTAATTACAGAAGACGAAGAAATTTAATTCGCACATAATCTCGAAGCCAATATCTGTCTAATTTTCTTCAATGCACATTTTCGGCAAAACCACTAGAGGCCGCTATAAAGTTGTTTATATCGGTGTGTTTATGTCAAAGTTGCATAGGATACTTTCAGAGTTGCACTTTTTAACTTGTGGTTCCAGCTGATTCCATATTTGGAAGCCTCTGCATGTGACACTAAGGGCCTTTCCCATTACTAATCTCTACCCCTACCCCTACGCCTTCCTCTTGCCCCTCGTGCTTTCAAACAAAGCTGTAAGGTGTAGGGCTTGAAACGCAACCCCTACGAATTGAGATACCCCTTCAACAATCACGGAATGACACTCACAGCTGTCACTAATTCCATGCATTAGGTTGACGTTAATAGCGGGTTTTTTTTCATGTGCGTTTCACGGAGAAAAGGGCCATCACATTTTAGGAAAATGTTAAATTTAGTACAATGGATTAATTATTAAGCTTACCACTTTAAAACCGTCAATTGCTGCGAAAATACTTAAACTTGTGTGCTGTTGTGGATGCCACGGCTTGCTGCCAATTTTTAAATGCATTCGCAATGCATTCTGGGAAATCTGACGTAGCCCTATGTCGTGGAGTGTGGTGTCGGAAAATCTCTGTTCGGAGCAGTGGAAAGCCCTTCACCGTACACCTACCCCTCTGTCTGAACGTTAATCGAGACGCCACTACCCCACATGGATGCGCAAAACGCAGGGGAAGGGAAAAGGCGTAGGGCTAAGGGGTGTAATGGGATTTACCGTTTATCTTGTACTTTTT
Source organism: Engraulis encrasicolus (assembly GCF_034702125.1). Lineage (NCBI taxonomy): Eukaryota > Metazoa > Chordata > Actinopteri > Clupeiformes > Engraulidae > Engraulis > Engraulis encrasicolus. Next base: position 45,478,832 of record NC_085878.1, read on the forward strand.
AGTTTCCTTTTTCCCATGAAAAGGTTTCTTTCTCTTCTTTGAAAAACGGTGCAAGTATTGAAAAATGTATTTAGGTCCTCAAGCTTGAGTAAATTGGCCGTCTGAAAAAGAGGTCTTGATGGCTTTTTGTAATGTGCCCAGAAAAAGATGCGGATGACCTTCTTTTGCAGGCATTGTAATCTATGTATGTAATTTCGGAATGTATTGCACCAGATGTTGCAGTAGTGAAGATGTGGTTCCAAAAAGTGATCTGTATAATGTGAGTAGTACTATACGCGGGAGGTACTAGTGTCTGAGTTTGAAAAACAAGCCAGATAATTTGGACAATTTTTTGTGAGTGGTGTTTAAGAATTTTGTGTGCCTCTCTGTATTTATTTCATCACCATCAATTTCGACGCATACAGTATGTTGCATGTCTGTTTTTTTTTTTCCGAGTGAATTAAGATATAGGCCTAGTTGTTTTTGTGTTCAGAGAGAGTTCATTGCATTTCAGCCATGGACAGTTTTTTTCTATTTCCTCGTTAGCCATTGTTAGTAATGTAGATGGGTCATGGTGTGAACGTAGAAGATTGGTCTCATTTGTGAATAGAACTTTCTTGAAGTAGGCTAGTTGAGTTGGTAAAATCATTCATATACAATATGTCACATAAGTGAGTACACCCCTCACATTTTTGCAGATTTGTAAGTATATCTTTTCATAGAAATTTCACTTCAGCACAATGATTAGTGACAATTAACAATTATTATAACCACTTAAATTTGTTGTTCACTCACAAAAAAAAACAAAATACGAACAGTATCGTTTACAACATATAACAAAAGTGAGTACACCCCAGGCTAAAATCCTGTTGAGAGTATCTGAGAAGGGGCCATGTTGGGCCGAAACGTCTCGAAATGAAAAGGGAGGTCATCTGTGTGCATTTCAACCTTTCTTTACTTTGAACTTTTACATTTTGAGTCTGCACCTGGCTGAAATAAATGCGTGTGAGATTTGAAGAATATCATGATCTGCTTCAGTAGTCACAGTGCATATTGCATTAGGTGTAATTCAGATTTCCAATGTTGACAGCATTCATACATCCCTAAACCATGTCAGTCCCACAACCATGCTTGACTAGCCAGACTATACACTTTTTTTGTAAAACTCACTTGATTACCACCACACATGCTTAACACCATCTAAAGAAAATATGTTTATCTTGGTCTCAAGTGAGATTAACAGACCATATGGATCACTGGAACCATGTTGAGTGGTCTGATGAGACCAAGATAAACAAATTTGCTTTGGATGGTGTTAAGAATGTGTGATCATAAATAATGAAACAAAGAAAGTTGGCGTCTGCGCCTTAACTTAGGATCGCTTGTTGCTTGGTGTGACTGCTCACCAAACATAGTGATACTAGGACAGTCAAAAAGATGATGCTCCAGATATTTTCCGTTGACTTCTTTTGTTAATTTGTCCGCCAAAATACACTTTTTGAACCTGCAAGCCTTGTGTGCGCCTCATCTTTTTGACTGTCCTGGTAATAAATAATATAATATACAGACAACATGTAGACATGACAACATAATGAACATAAAGACAAACAAACATTCAGTAGATTGGAGAGGGAGGGAGAGAGAGAGAGAAGGTGATGCCGCTCTATCCAGGGCTGAAGAAGGGTCAGACAAGTGACAAGCTTTTTTTGTCGAGACAGGAGCAACGTTTCAGGGATCCGACAAGAGGTTGTTGCTGGCGGGTGTTGCGTTGATTTCTGTAAGCCAGGTTGAAATGTTGTGGTCACGAAACAAATTTCCATCAACATGCAGTTTGTCTACTGACAGGGTAGCATGTTTTCCTTTGCTGCGAAATACCTTAATTATGGGTAGGAGTATTTTTCGCCATTCTTGTATTTCCTTTGGAAACTGGTCATTCATGCCATACGAGGTGCCGTTCAATAGTTACCCTTTGCTTTTGATAAGCTCTTTCTGTTTGTAGTGTTAAAATTTGGCGATTGTCTGAGGAGGAGTATTTGGTTTATTCTTAGGCGGGGGAGGCGGTGGACACGTTGGACAAGGTGGAAAGTTATTTGGTCTACTCCACTGGTCTCCAAACAACGGCCCGCGGGCAGCAAATTTCTGGCCCGCCATGAGGTCCTTAAAAATGAAACCATAAATGCGCCTATTTGTGGCCATGCGCGATTTTCGATCACAAAAACGTCAGTTATCTCTCCTAAGCATTCACAAACAGTTAAATCTTATAATAACAGTCTCATGACAGACATTGACAATGAGGGAAAATGGTGAAGTGCAATCTGTTGTCTCCTAGACATCTAGACAAGCCGTTATTTATCATTGCGTTTACCTCGGTCATCAGACCATTCGCAATTGTGCGGTATCGAAGCACTCTCCTCTCTTCTGGTTGAAAATGAGGACAATTCTCTCCTTCCCTATTTTTATGTATTTAGCAGGCCAGATACATTTTGTCTTTTGTTTACTCACATTTATGTGAAGTTTGGATGACAATTATCCCGTATTTTGGAAGTATCATTTATGCAAGGTAGTAGCCTACATGTAGAGACGTTAACGCAATTCAAGCTCCAGAGAACAGTCGTTACCAAAAGAAGGGAGGACAAAAACGAAACCAGTTCCTTTAAAATGTCTTGGAAATATAGAGCCAGGCAGAAGATTAGCTGAGTATTCCTGAAGGTCAACGTTGCTGGGTGCAGCGTGCGCGCCGCGGTGAGCCGCGCCCTTTCTATTAAACCTGGAGAGTCATGAGGCGCGAAGCGCACAGTTATTTAAGCCAAGTCGTCAGAGTTTTCTCAACTCTCTTCTGTTTGCAGATGTAAACGATTCTCCTTTGCTTCTATTGTATGTCTTTGTTATATCAGTCTTGCTTTGTCTTGCACTCGTAATATTGAAAGTCTGGCTGGCCGTATCTGTATTTCTGTATCGCACGTGTATAACTGTATCGCATTCCTAATTTAGCCTATCTGAAGGCGCCACGGGAGCATCTGAGAACAGTAGGCTACCTTGCTCCACCCTACCCCTAACCCGAATTTCAGAAATGTCCAGGAAACATATAGCTAGTAGTTAGGCAGAATAGGGTTTAATATTCCTGATGGCCCACCTCATCTCCCCGACAGCCCCGACGGTGAGCGTGTTTCCCTCTGTTCAACCAGAAGAAAGCACTCAGTTATGCAGTTAGAGCACACTGTCCTCTGTTAAATGTGGACGATTCTCCTCCCCTGCACTATTTTTGTGTATTTGTGATATCACCCTCTTTGCATTTTAGCTGGCGTACTGTAGTAGCCTATTCTAAATGTGGAGGATATTTTCCCCCGTAGTTTGGTAGGGGCGCGTTATGCGAGATCAGTTGAGCAGAGAATGCATGATACATCGGGAATGCGTTGGAGGAAAACTAATATGATTTTCGAAAACGACCGCAATAAAGAAATATATAGACGAGCATTCCTGGAAACTAACTATTTCATCTGCCTGGGTACCACCTGTGGCATGGGCTTGCGTCTTTTCTGTTCAGGCAGAGGTGAGATGCAGCGCACGAGTTCAATGAGATTTAATCGCTATGGAAATGACTTTTGTTCCTCGACCGAATTGGGATTTTAGCGCACATTGAACTATATTTGTTTTAGCATGGGCGTAATTTCGGCATGGATATAAGGGACGCGTCCCCACCAATATCCAGCGATAATCGTTTTGTCCGCACCAATTTGATCACTGGGGCTGGGGGGAAAAACGGTCTCCCGTCTCATTCGCATTGCGGCGAAGAAAGGGTTAAGCAAAAGTCCTTTGCCAATAAAACAAAGGCTGACGACCAATCTGATTGGCTGTGCCTTCCCCTTCTTTCACGTGAGACTCTAGGTTGTGTATGGTTGCTAGGAGGCAGGAGCGCCAAAAAAAAAAAAAAAGAAGAAGCTGAGGTCTTTTCGGTAGGTTCTATCAAAGATTCTCTGCATTAAGAACGTCTCTGGTTCTATCACTGCGCTTATCAGTGGTGTTACCACACGGTACGTTATTAAATTACTCTGGCAGGCTAACGTTCCAGAATCTTTGGTGCAACGTGGGTGACACGGGCACATGACTGCCAAGTGAGATGGCAGGCAAAAGAAAAAAAGTGGACATATGGAGCTACTTTTCAAAGAAATCTGTAAGTCACACTATCACTCGCTAATGAAATGACGTTTGGAACACAGCCCGTTAGCAGGGCAAACTCGTTATCTATGAATCAAGTTGTCTACGATGGCACAACTAACTGCAGAGACTGTTGTGCAGTTGAATATCCAATGGCTGTCAATATGTTAATGTTGCATTATGTCCTGCAAATGATAGAATGTTTGTGACAGTGACACAATAACTCCTCGTCAATATAACACGAGAGAAATTTATCACGAGGGCGCCTTTGTAAAACGTCGGCGGGCACCTTAGCATAATGACAAACAAAAAAAATGCAGAATTCAGAAGGGGATAGGTCTGGAGGTCTGAGTACCCGCGCCTCCCATTTTGCCTCTCGTCCCTCCCTGTCTTTTCTTTCAATTTCGGTTGCGCGTGCATCACTGCATCCAAAGGGTTGGTGCTGCCCACCCTCTCTCTCTCTTTCTCTCGCTCCACATGAATTTCACCAACCTCTAACCTATTCAGTGTCTCGTTCTCCGTTTCCCCAATAATCAACGTCTTTGAAAGCGTGACATGAAATCGGCATTGCGCGTCATACATTTTTGAAACAAATAGGCTATGGAGACAGCACCGCTCGTGCTTATAAATCGACGTGGATCAATGACCATATTCATAGACCATGCTCTCCACATTAATTTCACCTAGGCCTACCTCTAACCTATTCCGTGTCTCGTTCTCCATTCTCAATAATCAACGTCTTTGAAAGCGTGGCATTAAATCGGCATAGCGCGTCATACACGTTTGAAACAAATAGGCTATGGGGACAGCACCGCTCGTGCTTATAAATCGACGTGGATCAATGACCATATTCATAGACCGTGCCCTACATCTGCATGACATGAACCTATGATTGATAATGCAAAAAAGCTTCTGGAATCTTTGTCTTGGAGCACTTTTGTGTCCCCACCAATGTCAAAATCAAAGTTTCGCCCTTGTGTTTTAGGTCTTGTCATGTAGCCTAAATCTCTCTCCCCCTCCCTCCCTCCGTGACTGAAGTGGCTCTGCTGGAGAGCACGTTCAGCAGTTGAACATGCATTCAGCAGTTGAACGTGCTCTCTCTCTCTCTCTCTCTCTCTCTCTCTCTCTCTCTCTCTCTCTCTCTCACAGTTGGTCTTTATTTACATTCCTCCCTGGCACTATATTGCAACAGCTAATACTAATATTTTAATATTTCAACAGTGTTTCTATTATTTTTGTATTATTATTATTATTTTTATTATTTTTTTTATTTTTATTTTTTTTGTGGGGGGGGGGTCTGGCCCGCGGCCTCGCTTGCTCCACATTATTTGGCCCTTGAGAAAACTTAATTGGAGACCACTGGTCTACTGCTTGTTTGGGAAGTTGTAAGGATGTTTCCATAAATTGTTTCAGGGCCTGTTCGGGATCGTCGGGTTGGCACTGAAGGTCGAGTAGGGTGGCTTTGTTGGATTTATTTTCTTCGGAGAGTTGCGTGATTTGTGATGAGAGGGTATTTACAGTTCCTTTAAGATCAGCATTTTCTTGGAACAGTGTGTCAGTCTGGGACTGTGAAAATTGTAAACTGGCTTTTTGGTCGCCACGGAGTAGCTCAAGAACAGACAGTTTTGCATTTATGGATTCAAGGACACTGACCTCAGTCTCGGTACAGTAGACCCGTCTCGTCTTCCTCTTTTTTGTCATGCATTTCCACATTATCCAGGTTATAGAAATACTGTATGAGTCTATGAAAGTGAAGAGGTAATCCAGTGTTGATGATGAGTTTAGTGCAATGTAATCTATGGAAGTAAGGTAAAATCCAGATAGTTGCAGTGATAGTTTGGAAAGTTTGTTATTGCGTCACCATGATGGATCTTGCTCCGGCGTGTAGAACACTCCCTGGCATGTAGAACTTCACGTTGTAGAATGTGCCTCAACACAGTAAAGGCGCATGTAAAAAATGATGTCGCATTTAACACATACTGATGCCAGACATTGCCATCACTTGGGGCACACAAATGATAGGAAAAGTTCAACCTCGTTACGCACCACCACCAGTGGCGGGTGAATGTTGTCAGGTGCGTAGTGGCAAGAGGTCATCTGCCACACGTCCAGAATCACGACGGGAATGTTCCGGAACATGGCACGCAGCACGCAGTCCAGCTGCCAGCTCAGCCAGTCGCTGCCGTACACGTCCTTGTAGCCCGTGTTGGCCGACTTGATGACCACCAGGGTGAGGCCCTGGGAGCGCTGGAGCAGCGAGAGCACCGCCTGCCGGATGGTGGCCAGCCGCCGCACGTAGGTGCCCAGCGGGTAGGTGGTGAAGTGGGCCCAGATGGTGAAGACCACCACCGTGCGTTCGCCTCCCGGCAGACGCTCCAGCTCGCTGGCAATGTAGTGCAGGTCAGCGCGGGGAGTCTTGTCCGTGCGCAGGGGAAGCCCATGGGCTCGCCACTCCAGGCGGGTGTTGGTAGCCACATCTACAGCCTCGAAAGGCCCCGACTTCTGGGAGGTGAAGAAGTTCAGCTTCTTCAAGGCTGTGAAAGAGAGATGATTGATAAGTAGACTGTTGGCAGACTCAAATGAAAAAGATGCATAACCAGAAATGCACTCAAAGAGTGCAGACCTCCGCCAAGGAAGCTGTTTGATAGAATATTTGTCTACCGGTATGTTATACCTCAAAAAATGTCATGTCTTTCTGCATTGTTTTTGTGGAGTTACAAACTGGAATGTCAAAAATCACCCTATCCCGCAATGGTGAAGAATCTTATTTTTTTAAATCCTGAATCACCACCTAAATTTAATCACTTGTTCCTTTTGTCATTTCCAACAACTCCACAAAATTTCAACATCCTTGCATACATTTTCAAATTATCCCGCTGACAGTCAAACAAACAAACCAACGCGACCGAAAACATAAACTCCTTGGTGGAGATAAAAATATTACATGTCTATAAAAATATCTAAGACATGGGCCACTTTCATAGTATGTGCCATACACTACAGTAAGTCAGCACTCCATGTACTGTACATATTCCATGTGCTATTGAGAAGTAGAGCATCTTTACTTGAGGTTCCTTTCTATTTCCTGCTCGCTGGCATGCCATTGGTCACTTACACTTTTTGTGACATTCCCTTTTTGTAATGAATTGTCTTTCGGGATTTGTATTTGTGGTTTTGTGGATTTGTTTTCACATTTGCAAATGTGTTTTCAAGATTGTGTAGGTACAGTCGCGTGAGAATCAGAATCATCACACGGACCGCACCACAGGGCCGGATTAACACTTTCTGAGGCCCGGGTCTAATTACCCGGATGGGGCCCTTCATATCATGTTCTGATGCATGACGTCACACAAACCCACTGACACATCAGCGTACACATGTCGCCTTCACGGGCTCGGGACCTCTCGAGACAGCTGACGACACTGCTCACGTGACAACCGAGTTCTGGACTTTGGCACATGAACGCCACTGATCCCGGAACAATCGGAAATCATGCGTGTTTTGTTTTGGTTCTCTTTTCTTTTTTTCACCTCCACTTGAGCCTCCACACCCACGACATATCATTTTAGCTGAAGTAAGCTAAATTAAACAGTCAGAGACCAGCATTGCTGTCATATATGCATCTGCAATTGAATGACATCAACTGGTGTTGTTGATAGTGATTACAAGACGATATTTTAGCTTTTATGATACTGTTTACATGTCAGTTGCATGCATGGGCGCCATGTTGATGATGCGTGTGTCGTCACACAAAACACAAGCTCGGGAACTCGTTGTTCTATACTTCCGCCAGAGATCAACCTCGGTAATTATCGATCTGACATTGCGTCACCAAATGTTCACTCCCACTTTCCCGAGGTTTTAGGTCGGCTTTCTGGGGATTCTCGACTTTTTGAATGAGCTAATAGTAGGCCTACCAATCTATGACAGATACCGTTTAAAGGATCAAAAAATGAGAATAAATTCTCTGACTAAGGCACTCCAAATTAAAATGTCTTTATTGATGTGACAGGTCCTACATGGACATATTAAAAACAAGGCCTTGTTTTTAATTAGATTAGATTAGATTACTTTATTGGTACCCAAGGGTAGATTTGATTTGCAGTAAAGTGAGCTTCGCTCATACAAAACATTCAGGACATAGGACACACATAACATACAAGCAACCCACAATGAAAATATGGATAATACCAAAAGTGACCGAGTGCATCCTATCAAAGAGACATGGTGTCACATAAAGTGACAGGGGTACTAAATAAGAATAGATTGTTAAATATATGATAAAAAGGAGTATAAAATACATGATGAGAAGTAACTGGCTTGATAAATACCAAGTAAAATAAGACTCTTGTCTAAGGAATAAAAATAAAAATAAAAAAACAGTAAAAACAGTGAAAAAAACAGTTCAAGCAATAAATAAGATGATCATATAGGCCTACAGAGAATCATAGCCTGTGTTTGGACGCTATATTATTAATTTATCTAATTGCAGAGGGGACAAAGCTTCCTCTGAAACGCTTTGTTCGACAGGCAGGCAGGCTATATCTGTGGCCAGAGGGCAGAAGCTGGAACTCTTTATATAGTGGATGGGAGCCATCTTGTAAGATGGACTCAGCTATCCTCTGCAGCTGTCTATTGTAGAGGGCTTCAGGGTTAAGTTGTGGCTCTCCAATAAGCCTGCTGGACCACTTAACTATTTGGTTAAGGGAGTTTCTATTTTTCAGGGACAAATTGTTAAACCAACACACCAGGCAGAAAGATAAAATGGATTCAATAAAAGCGCGATAAAAGAGAGTAAGTAATTTTCTGTCAATGTGGAAATAGGACAGTTTTCTTAGACAGTGAAGACGTTGGTTGGCCTTTTTAAAAACAGCTTCACAATTTGCATCAAAAGTGAGCTTATTGTCAATAATGGTGCCAAGATACTTGTATTTTTCCACAGTTTCCACACTCTGGCCGTTGATTTCTGTGAGTATCTGGGTCTGGGGGTTCCTCCTGAAATCAATAATCATATCCTTTGTTTTCGTAATGTTCATCTGAAGGAATGATTTTCCACACCAGTCCTTGAATTCCTCCACAATTGGCCCATGGCCTGTCTCGTTGCCATGTAGCAGACTTACGATTACTGTGTCATCTGCATACTTAATAATTGATCTGTTGACTCTATTGCTACGGCACATGTTAGTATATAGGATGAACAACAGGGGGGACAGGACACATCCTTGTGGCGAGCCAGTGGAACTGCAGGACTGGTCAGACAGGGCTCCATTGATTCGCACCCTCTGTGTCCGGTTTGTTAAAAAGTCTAAAATCCACCCCAAAAGATTCTTGCTCAGATTGAATTCCTCCGCTAGCCTTTTCATCAAAACATGTGGTTGGATAGAGTTAAAAGCAGACATAAAATCAATAAATAAAAGCCGAGCATGAGTGTCTTTTCCCTCTAGATGTTTAAAAACCATATTTAAAAGGGTGGCTGTGGCATCCTCAACTCCCCTCTGTGGCCTATAGGCAAACTGCAGTGCATCCATGTCAGGCTGTGTCCTCACCATGACAGCAGTTTTGACTAATTTTTTAAAGGTTTTCATTACTATGGATGTCAAGGCTATGGGTCTTTGGTCGTTTAGTACTTTAAGGGTGTTGGATTGGGGAACTGGGATCACCACAGCATCCTTACAACATTTGGGTACATGCTGAGTTTGCAGGGACTTGTTGAATATATGGTGGAATATTGGGGCCAGTTCTTTAGAGCATGATTTGAGCAGGCGACCACAGATGGCATCCGGTCCTTGACTCTTGTTTGTCTTTGTATGTGTGAATGCTCTCACAATGTTCTCTTCTCTTATGCTGTGGTGATCTTGATCCGTAAATTGATGTCTCAGGTCCTGTATTTCACTGCTAAAATCAACAACATCAAAACGGTTGTAGAAACTGTTGAGAACATTTGCAAGGTTGTAGTCTGAGTCAAAGCCCTCAAGAGTGATGGTACTGCCGTTTGAGTGTGACGTATTAATGCCTGCAATGCTTTTCATGCATGACCATGCTGAACCCATTTTATTTGTGGACATGTTATATTCTAATTTGTCCTTATAGTTCTGTTTTGCTCTCAGTATTTCAATTTTCATATTTTTCGTTGCAGATTGTAAGTCTGTCACAGATCCTTGTTTGAAGGCATTTTTCTTGGCCAAAATACTAGATTTAACTGATTTGTTTACCCATGGCCTATTATTGGGAAAGATTTTGACCTTTTAATATGTCCATGTAGGACCTGTCACATCAATAAAGACATTTTAATTTGGAGTGCCCTAGTCAGAGAATTTATTCTCATTTTTTGATCCTGGAAGTACTATACCTTGGACTAAAGAGCACCCAAACCCAAGAAGCCAACAAACTATCTGGATAAGAGCACGCCATACTCCACAAACCGAAAGATACCGTTTAAAGTTAACTGGTGATATTATTTCTAGGGGTGGGCAAACATGAAAATCTTTAATCGCATTAACTCAATGACTTTCTGTGATTAATCGCGATTAATCGCATAGCGCTCGAAACCCAAAAATAATAATAAATCATAAATAAAATAAAAATATTTTTAAATTAATAAAATAAAATAATTAATAATAATTTGCATATGTACTGTGTAGATAACCTATGTAGGTCTAATATAATATTCCACAATGGAAATGTAGGCTATTTGCCAACCTATCAGTCTAAATGTAGTAGGCTATATGCCTATCCAATGTAGGCCTACTAATGAAACAAATTATTGCATACAATATTACACTAGGGCTATTTAAGATTGTAGGCTACTGAAACTGATATATTAGAAATTATAAACTCAAATTAGGATGGTCTACATGGGCCTACAAGAAAAAAAAAAAAACGTGTCACTTAAAAAAACTATATGTTAAAACGGCTTGCCATAGGCGTGCGTCTGTGAGATATGTCCCGCCTTCTCTCACTGTCAAAGACTCCCACCTTCTCTCTTATCTGTCGCTATTTTTAAGGTGTTTCAGCGACTAGAAACTAATTGACTGTCTGTTGGCATTGACAGCAATTACATCTTTCAAAACAATAACGTTGACATGATTAACACTATCTTAAATGCTGACGAAGTTGCAGATGTCGCGAAATCATAGCCTACCATGTTGATGAAGCCTACTATGCACGCGCAGCGCCATAGATACCAAAACGTTGCGTGAGGAATGTAATATCTCGCGGTTCGCTTTTTGATCAGGGCTTTAGTAAGTCCGCGTGGCGTTATTGACAGCTGATAGACAGCCAGCACAACAGTACCCTTTTCATGCTGACCGTACAATAGACTAACGTTGTGAGCTCCAAAGGCGAGCCACATGCTGCTCGAGAGTTGCGCAAGGAGGACCAGAACTGTGTAGGCCTACCGAAAAAATCTTTGCTGGTGGTAGCCGCTACAGCAGGCTGACTACTCCACAGGTTGGTTAATTTGGGTGTTTTCTGTAATAATTCTTTGGCTCTTTCCTTTTTTATTTCTACTAATTTTCGTATTTTTGCTCCGCTCTCCTGTTTCCTATGGCTCGACATTTTCGCTCGTTTTTTTTTCTTCTATTATTTTTTGTCATTTGACATTCCGAGACCGGAGGTCCCCCCTAGCGGTGATGCCCGGGGCTGCAGCCCGTTCAGCCCATTCTTTAGAGACGGCCCTGCCGCACCAGTAATGTAGGGACAGTCGCGTGAGAATCAGAATCCTCACACGGACCGCACCAGTAATGTAAGTACAACTGCGGTTATGCAATTGAAGTGACGTTAATGTAGGGGAAGCTGCGTGTGGATTTACTCCCCACATATCTGCTAAAAAACATACTTGGTTGCTTAGCAGCACCTTTACTGCAAATTGTTAACACCTCTATGCTTACAGGCATTTTTCCAAGCTCATTCAAAACAGCCATGGTAAAGCCACTCCTAAAAAAGACAAATTTAGAATTCTTTAAACAACTACAGACCTATATCAAACCTCCCCTTTATAAGCAAGGTACTAGAAAAAGTTGTATTTAAACAGCTTAATCAACATCTGGCTGGGAATGATATCTTGGAAAAATTCCAATCAGGCTTTAGAGCCAACCATAGCACCGAAACAGCACTAACCAAAATAATAAGTGATCTTAGGCTCAACACTGCCGCAAACAAAGTTTCAGCACTTATCCTCCTCGACCTCAGTGCCGCCTTTGACACGATAGACCACAACATACTAATTGACCGCCTTGAATCTTGGGTAGGCTTGTCCGGTCACGTCTTAGAGTGGTTCAAAACATATATTACAGGAAGACAGTTTTTTGTCACCATCGGAGAATACGTCTCCAACAAGTATGATGTGCCTTTTGGAGTTGCTCAGGGTAGTTGCTTGGGCCCTCTCCTCTTCTCTCTCTATATGTTGCCCCTGGGCTCCATCATCAGAGAGCACAATGTTGATTTTCATAGCTATGCCGATGACACTCAACTATATATCTCTGTCGAGCCTAGCCAAACCACTGCCATTCATGCCTTGACTAAATGCATGTCTGCCATTACAGATTGGATGAACAGTAACTTCCTAAAATTAAATGAAGATAAAACTGAAGTGTTGCTCATTGGGCCTAAGAAAAAACGTGCAAAACTCCACTCAAGCCTAGGTGACCTAAGCATACACATTAAAGATAAGGTTACTAGCCTAGGTGTGGTCATAGACTCGGATTTGAGCTTTGAGCCTCACATCAACAAGATAACAAAATCTGCTTTTTTCCATCTTAGAAATGTCAACAAAGTGCGCGGCTTGGCCCCCCGACAAGACGCTGAGAAACTTATTCATGCCTTTGTCACCAGTAGGATAGACTACTGCAATGCTCTCTTCTCTGGTCTCCCAAAAAAATTAATTGACAAATTGCAACTCATTCAAAATTCTGCGGCAAGAATCCTAACAAGAACCAGAATGAGAGAGCACATCTCTCCTGTCTTGGCAGACCTGCACTGGTTACCTGTCTCATACAGAATCGACTTTAAGATTCTGCTCACAGTATTTAAAGCATTAAATGGACTTGCCCCTAGCTATATCTCAGACATGCTCTCTTTTTATGCCCCTGCTCGAGCTCTCAGGTCCACTGATGCCAAGCTGCTAAGGACCCCCACCCCCCCGCAGAAGAAGATCGGCGACGCCGCGTTTGCCTGCTATGCGCCCAAGAGATGGAACGCCCTCCCCATCGAGATCCGATCAGCCACCTCCGTCGACTCCTTTAAGAAGCAGCTGAAGACCCACCTCTTCATCCTTGCCAACTCCTAGCTGCCAAGGCGTCATAGTGTCCCAGCCGCCGCAGCGCCCTTACTACTCGCAATCCAGCCCTGGCAGGGGGCTCCCCTAGGTGGCCGCTGGTCTCTGCCTGAGGTTTCTTCCTGACTAGAGGGGGTCTTTTTTCTCAGACCTCACTGAGCTTTTTTTTCCCCTCACAAACTATGAATCAAGCGAAAGGGAGTTTTTCCTCACCCCTGATGCCACCAGGGGCCGCACCTGAGCGCCCAATCTCTGTGTGACTATCTATGACTTATGATAGGCCCAGCCACTATGGACCTTACACATCTAAGAATCCTGGTCCTAACCTACGTTGACCTTATGACTCTACATTCTCTGTCTATCTCTTCTTCCTCTGCCTTCCTGCTTTTCTGCCTCTCCTCTATACCTCTCCTTTTAAATCTATCTCTAACAATGTTTTTTCCCATTTGTTAAGCACTTTGAGTTACATGCCTTGTATGACACAGTGCTATACAAATACAATTATTATTATTATTATTATTACTCCTCATGCGGCTATACCAGGAATTGAAGGCAAAAATCTCGTTTGGGAATTTCATTAATTATGAATTAATTAATATTAATAAACAAATTAATTAAAATGTAATTAAAGGACCGTCTCATAAAATCCTTAAGATTTATCAATCGCAATATTCAACAATAAATTGCTAAACACAGAATTAATAATAAGTTTTGTACTGGGGTTACTCAGCAGGGCACAGTGAACAGTAAGGCCTATTCTCTGTGATCAGCTGGGGTACACAAGCACAAAAGTAGATCTGAAGGCAAAGTTCTATAGTAGGTTGGTTCGTTGTACAAAGCAACAAGGACAACAAAATGCAATCAAATGAGTAACTTTATTAACTACTAAGTAATCTAATAAAATGCATTACATTCAAAATCGGTTAAATGGAATAATAACAATAATAAGGCACAATAGTATAAAACAAGAAAGAAAATAAAAGAGGGGAAAAGAAAGAAAAAGGGGGCAGGCTTTCAGCCTGTGTGTGTGGATGTGCGTGTGTGTGTGTGTATGTGTGTGTGTAGCAGAGGTCTGGTTGCTAGGCTACCACGTGTGTGTGTGGTTGACTAAGCTAGCCTTAGCTACAGAAAGCAAAGACAATGGAAAGGCTACTGATAAGTAGCTGCTTAGGAAAGGCCTAATGTCGTCTAGGCAGGGCCCAAAGGGTCCACAACAATGTCTGGGGTTTCTGTAATAAATGCACACAATTCGCTCCGCGAATGAACTCAATAGAATGTCAATGTGTTCCATCGAGACTAGCAGGCGAGTACTGTACAAGCGATGCGATGTGGGCGGATCCCGAGTTGAAAATATTTTATCTTCGAGCGAGGCGAGTAAGTGAGTAACCAATTGGAAGGCAGAGTTCGGTACTTCTTGCCTGTTCATTGGCAGTTAAAGCCGCGGGAACTTTCAGCGAACGTTCCATGAAAGGGAGGCGAGTAGGCGAGCAAGCGAGAAGCTAGTAAATAGCAGCGATGTGTGTGTGCGGCCCTTTAGACCAGATACGCCACTGGTTGGTTTCACAGAGTATTTCCGGTTTCCAAAACGAGGCAGGTTTGTATTAGTTCTATGGCAGATTTAGAGCTGAAGGGGCAGTTCCACCCTTATCCACGTGGCGGCCCGGAGACCAGAATGAATGGAGTCCTATGGAGCAAAACCCCTCATGGTGCCTTTATCTCAGTATATGATTTTTTCTCGTGTAATTCGGATGTTGCTTTCGAAAGACTATATGTAAGGGATAATTGACGACGCGGTGTGCGTATAACAGGGAAAATAATGCACACCTTGGTGGTGAGCCGTTACACCTCGGTGTGCATTATTTTTCCTGTTATACGCACACTGTAAAGTCAATTATCCCGCTTATACCACGGTTGCCACACTGTCTGAAATTTATTTGAGGAATTATTTCGATGCTTTAATGGCTAAAACAAAGGTTTTCTGTATAACTACTTCCTTCCGCCACAAGAAGGTTCTTTTCCTAACTTTCTGGCGAACTGCCGTTACTAATTCTAAATTGAAGGTTGCTATGGCCAAGACACCGTCGTTAGTTCTATCGCATTCGGTTGTGAAGTCAAGAGCCAGTCGTTAATTCTATCGCATTTGGTTGTCAAGTCAGTCGCCTCAATGTTCTACTCATCCGATATATGGGCGCGTCTGACTTGCCCACTAGATTATGCTACAGTTGGCATGATTCCCACAAATTTACAGATCTCAATAGATTAAAAAAATACCCCGTGCATCTTGGCGACATTCTAAATGCCTCGCCTCGCCATTAACTTCATCAAAACAGGCACCTCGTCAATCTGCTCTCCTCCCATAGCCTTTGATTTATTTTCCACTGCGTTCCCATAGTTATTGATCCGAAAATATCCCATACTTTTCATAAGTTACGCTACTCTCTCAACTGACAAACGCTACAACCACAGGAAACCTCTCCTCTCGTGGGGAAGAAACGCCCACGTGAAATGGCGTCCCTTACTTTGCGCAGGGAATATCTCTCTCTCTCTCTCTCTCTCTCTCTCTCTCTCTCTCTCTATCACAAAGTTGACAGAGTGATGGTCAGTTGGGAGAGGTCCGTGTACCATTCGTTCTTTTGTTTTTCGATTCAGAACCAAATAACAAAAAACGGAAAAAAAAACGGCTGGTTATTTCATTATTTCGTTTTAGTGACAAACGAAAAAACAAATTTCGATTTGAATTTCCAAAATGTATTTTGCACTTAATTTCAAAACAACGCCAATGAAAAAAAGCCGACGTGGTATTTTTAATTTTTGATATTTTCATTTCTCAGCCGTATGTGCCCCGGAAGTACTAGCGTTTGCCCCTGCCGTTGGCGATGTTGCGAAACACAGGACGATGTTGCGCCCCACCGCGTTTCTCGTGGCTCTCATTTGACAGTGCGCACGACTGACATAGTTTTGAATGTCGTAGGCCTAGGCTACCCGAAGACCCCAGGTTTTATTAACAGTTTTGTAATAGACAACGACCACCGAACACTGTTTTGGTGTCTTTTGGGCTTACTACAGCTATTAGCTAGGCTTATCAGCGAAGCTGTCTTATGGAACAATGTGGAGATAGCCTATAGAAGCCGAATGGGATCTGGATTATTATTAATTTTTAAGGCATCTGTTTTCTAGGAATCGAAAGGAGCTGACTTTTGGTGGCAGGTGGTCGCGTACACCATGACATTTTGATATTGTGTTGTTGTTGGACTCTCGGAAATAATTGCCCTCTGACGTTTCCCCCAGCCATCAGATCTAATGCCAAGCATTCTTTTGTCATGAACCCTAGAAAGTCTCTAGTTTGCCAAATAAAATCTGTCTTCCTGGCGAATTCATTCCCTTTGTCATTGTCCCTCTTTTCCTGTTAGTAATTTTGACCTGGCTATGTTTATCACTGTCATTTGTCTAAACCTACACAATGCGTGGCGCAGCACTTAACACAGCAGGCATCTCAAAGGAACGCACCGCGTGTGTGAGCTGCATTCTCCTTATCCCTCATGGAATGGCAAGCCATGTTGAGAGACTTTAATTTAATTCAATTTACTCCCGATTTGGTTGAGATATTAGGCTTCAGTAAAATGTCAGCACCACATCAACGTTATTTTGGCAAGTGTAATGTGCTGATGCAAGTATGACGGTGAAACAAGACACATAGGCTTACAAATAGTAGGGCGCAAGGCTATACTTCCCCAAGCTTACTGAAAATGGCCATTGCCACTGTGTTCAACGTGTTTTTACACATTCAAATACTCCCACTAAAGACATCTCCCAAACTCAACGATGAGTGCTGCCAGTGCACATTTCACCTAGCACCACACACGTGGACAGCTCGCAGTGCAATACAAGGGCTGCACCAGCTGCAAATGCCAGAGAGAATGATCGCACCTAGAGCTACTCAGAAATGTCACCTACTGTACTGATGGTAGGGGGTGAAGTTTTAGCTCATATTTCATTTTCCAGCGTAAAACTGATGCTATTGATTTTGTGGTAATTGCCTCAATTTATTTTACTGTAAACCAGCATTTTGGATGGCCTTCTTTTGTGATATGGCTCGCATTTTTGTTAAAGTTTTGTAACGTGGACTATCTTCTACATCTATACTTTTGTTTTAGTTTGGTATAATTACGGACAATGCAAATTACAGATTTTTGTGTCATTTTGACATTTTTTGGAAGGAATATAATCAAAATAGTCCCGCCGCGTGGATTATTGTTTTGTGACGTGCATGTGAGAGCCTTATTATGTCGGCAAAGGGTACAACAGTATTGATTGGTTGTATTGTTTGGTCTTTTGTAGACTGTCTGTACGTATTCACTCATGAAACGGTAAGGTGCTTCACACATAAGAGTAGTGCCGCAACGTTAGAATTAAAAGAATCTTTGGTGCCGCGATTTCAGCACCATGGACAGAGGGCGCCCGCCCATGAAGGCAAGACGCGTCAGGCCATGTAGACGGACATGAAAGCTTTCAAGTTTCAACTGATAGATTTTCATAAAAATATTGCCGTTTGGATTTGTTTTAGACTGTGAATTTCACATATATGTTTCAAAACACCTCTTCTGACAACATCCAGTATGGATTTAGTTATGATTTTAACCTGTTTAATCGAGGTCGGCTTGTAGGCTATAACTTCCGGGGCACATACGGCCGAGAGATGAAAATATCAAAAATTAAAAATAGCACGTCAACCTTTTTTTCATTGGCGTTATTTTGAAAAGAAAGTAGAAAATAACATTTGGAAATACAGATCAAAATTTGATTTTCCGTTTATCACTAAAACGAAATAATGAAATAACCAGCCGTTTTTTCGTTTTTTGTTATTTGGTTCTGAATCGAAAAACAAAAGAACGAATGGTACACGGACCGGGAGAAATAAACATGTTTGAAATTTGATTAGGCCTACTAAGATTTGCTCCAGATTCACTGTACATTGCTGCTGTTTCTAGACGCGTGATGTGACATGTCAATTCAGCGCGTAATGCTTGCAACTTTTTCCTGTGTAATTTATGAGCGTACGTGCTTTGGCACATTGATACACTGGAGTTATGCGGTCAGAAAAGTGACCTAATAGTGGGACTACTTCATAGGTGTGCATCTATAGACAGTTAATCAACACCCAATTTAGCGCGTGACAATGGGAGAATCCAGTCTGCCATGGTATAAATAGAAAATACCCACAACTGAGTTTTAGATCTTTTGAGCCACGCATATGCTTAAAAAGTGATTTTAAGTGTCTATGACTTCACATCCTTAGCGAAATGCTAGCAAGTAACAAAAACGCCCCCCTGTAACAAATCAAACGGACATATGTGCTTTTTTATTATACTATTGAGTGAAACCCTTTTTGAAATCTCCAGAACGACATTGAAATCTGAGCTTTGTTGATGAGACCTGGGTGAAAATTAAGATTTTTAGCATCTAGCTCCATTGGGTCCCATTCATTCTGGTCTCCGATGCGCGACTAGTGGAGAACTCATTGGAACTGCAGCCAAAAACCATAGAACTAATACAAACAACTGGTACAATGGGGCTTAATAGCGAGTGGCAAGGCTGTTCTATAAGGGCTGTGACTATGTGCGTTTCTGTTGCTGGACAACAATGGCGTCCGCTCGGCTAGGTTAACGTTAGCATCAGAACCGTGAACAATAGGGATAGCTAGCAGCTATGTAGCAAGTAAACCGTGTGGTTTCAGGCGCTTCAAGTCCCACAGTGGACGCGCGAATGTATCAAAAGGGTTCTGGAATTAACGATAACAAGTCCGAGTAGAACAGGAAGAGAAAGAAAACGAAATAAAAGACATAGCAAGTGGGAGACGTTGCCGTCTACGCAGCCATTACGAGTTGTAAAACTACAGGAAGTGGGGTTTCAGCGTGCTTGTGTAAACACTGCAAGCCCAACGTGGCTATGGCTAACTTGCAGAGAGCTCCGAGCAGAGTTGGCTATTCAGAGAATGGTTTACTACAGATTATGCACTAAAAGTGTATAAAAGAGTACTGAAATGCTCGGAGGATCTAATATTTTGAAGGGGAGAGAGTGAAAGAACGAGAGAGCGAGAGAGAGAGAGAGAGAGATGGAACTCTAGTGGCTATGTGTCTGTAAACAAAACAAATTTGTTTGTGTAAACAAATGGTTAGCGTTGCGTTGAGCTAACCTAGGGCCTGTTAAGGCCTGTTACTACCAAAGGCGCAGCGCGTGTATTTCTGGACTAATAAGCAAAACGGTCACGTTATGACGATCCTCGGACAGTTCCGAACATTGATGGTTAATCAATACTTGAACTATTCCGTGCGAACGCCACAAGCGGGGTCGCTAGGCTTAGCAGCCGGTAATACAGAATGAGTTAGCAGAGGGTAACCTAAGCTAAGCAGACGGATAGACAGAAAAGCAAATAGAGAAATGCAAATAAACATGTGCACATGAAAAATAACTCAAGTCATAGTTCAAAAACACATCTATCTCAGTACATAAGCTATGCCCAGTGCCTACTGTGTGAGATGAAAAGGAAGATATCCAGTTTTCCAAAGGGCTCGGTGCGTCCGTCTGGAAGTGGTTGCAGTCCAAAGTTTCCCTCGTCCTCTCGAGAGTTTGGGGCTGCAAAGGAGTCTTTGTTGCGGCTTGAGATTCGTTGGTTGAATCCCAAATGCGAGAAGTTGGTCCACGAAGGCGTGCGTGGCTATTTCTCGCAGTGAGCTCGCCTTTAGCTCACAGTGTCCGGATAAAGTCTTAAGATATGTCCAGGCAAGGTCTCAGACTTGACGTGAGGAATTCTTCGCAAAGGTGTTTTAAGCTTACAGTGTATGTAAGATGAACTAAGCAGTCTATGTTTGTATTCGGCCGGATATCAAACAAAAGCTTGGTCCAAAAGTTGTGCAAGTTTCTCTCTATTGTCCTGTCCGTCCAGCAGTCAAGACCAGAGTGAGGAACAAAGGGCCCTTGGGAGACACCTAAGGCAGAGAATCGTATATGAGAGTGAGATAAAGCAGGCGGGTTCTTTTCCGGTATCCACTTTACGTGGGGTGAACGCCCCTTTAGGAGACCTTTGATTAGGAGACCTTCGGAGTCTTGAGGTAGAGAATAAATGGAGTCCCCTTAGCGCTGTAGATGGCGGTAGCGCACGTCTTGTGCAAACACCACGAAAAGAGAAGAAGGAGGGACAACGCCCCCTTAGGAGACCACATTTTGAGCACACACTTTTGCATTGAGTGGGCGTGTTTCGATTCCTCTTATTATATATCCAGCCTCTTTGCCTAAGGTGTTGCCCAGGTGATTGTGAGTGGGCCTTTGGTCACAGCGCCTCCTAAGGGAGGAGGACTGAGGACAACATGGACAGGGACCCTGGGCCAGCCATTTGGTGATCAGAGGGGAAGTTAGATATTGTTCATCAGGGAAGCAACTCTTAAACTAATGATTATTGATGACCTTCGTCTCAATCATCATCAGTTTGAGTCACATGATTCTCACAACTTTGTTATGAGCTTCTCTGCGTAGAGAAATGGCAGGAACGGTACCTACAATTGTAGGCCTATTTGTGGTTTTGACAGATGTAAATGTGTAAATGTAAAAGTGTTTTGTGTTTTGTATTTGTTTTCACATTAAATGTGTTTTTTCGTAAATGTGAACTTGATTTCATGTAAATGTAAATGATGTAAATGTGTATTCTACAAATCCCATTTTGTTTTCAAGCTTGGTAAATTTGTTTAATTTTTGTTTTCTCATTTGTGGATGTATTTTATGAAATAAGAATTTGTTTTCAATATGTAAGTGTAACTTGTTAATGTGTGTTGTATCATTTATAAATTGGTTGCACCAGTGGGCCACGCCACAGTAGGTCCGGGTATGAATAGCCATTCTGGAAGAAAACATATGTGTTCACTATTGAGTTGGTATTATTCACTCATTCAGGCCATAACCAACAAATCAAGCACTAGGCCTGGTGTTTTTGGTAATAACGAAACTGGCATCCCTATGCTTTATTCAAATTCTTCCAATTTATTTAGGTTCTTCCAATGAAAAAGATTGTCAGAGGACAGTCAACTATAGTTCTCTACCTATTAAACAAACTCAATAACAAGTTCTCAAAGACGTTATCGACACAATACCAGGGAAGTGTTGAAATGCAACAGGCTACCATATTCCCTGTAACCATCCGCCTTTAAAGCCGCAAAACAACACTCTCACAACTGGCAACGTCATCTGTGGTGAAAAAAAGGTCTGTTGAATTGTCGACACTTCCTTTTCTCTCTCAACCATAGTATGGCATGGAAAATACATACAGTGTCTCACAGAGGTCAGTACACCCCTAACATATTTCTAAGTATATCTTTTCATGGGACAACATATATATTTTTAAAAATCACTTTGACACATTGCCAGTGTATGATTTATATTATCTCTGGGATTTTGAAATAGGGTTGCACCCACTTTTGTGGACACATTTATACAATAAATAAATTGAAGTGGTTCATTCAAAATACAGCCGTTAATGTCTCCACCAAAGTGAGTACACCCTATCTTAAAATCTCACAGAGAGGATAATGATCTCCATCAGTAGTCACAGTACATGCTGTCATACATGTTTATTTTGGTGAAAGCGTGTTGTGATGCCGGCTGTTCAAATAATATAGCCAGACAGCCATGGATGAAGCATGGACTGTGTTTATTTAGGCTAGCCGATTTAGCATATAAGTTTATGAGACATGCTTTCCCCCACAAAGGGGCGTAATGCACATTTACAAGCAAAGTACCCAGATGGCCGTTCATGCGAATCGGTAACATGCATGCTTGTTTTGGTGACAACATTGATTATTTTGGTGACAGCTAGTGTTGACAGCATTCATGCAGCCCCAACCCATGTCAGTCCCACTACCATGCTTGACTGTATGGGACCCTTTTCTTTGTACTACTCACTTGGTTACCATCACTTATGCTTGACACAATCTAAAACAAATGACATAACATTACATTACATTTAGCAGACGCTTTTATCCAAAGCGACTTAAATTTGAGGACATAATCAGAGTATATATCACTTGCAGATGCAAAGTGCACAGAAAATACTGTATATACAGAACAATAAGGTGCCAAGTATGGATTTTTTATTTATTTATTAAAGTATATTAGCACAGGGTTAAGTAGACTAAAAGATACCCCCAGCAGTCTTAACTTGTTTCTTGAAGGTTGAGATAAATGGTCCTAGTTTTGCTGCCTCTGGAAGTTTTTTTTCACCATCGGGACAGTGACAGAGAACAGTCATGACTGGGATTGCTTTGAGTGTGCAGGACGGCACAGCTAGACAATTTGTGTTGGAGAAGCATAGCTCTGTGGCAGGGACATACGGCCTTCGTATGTCCTTCAGGGTTCCATACCATTGGTCCAACAGCTCATTAGTAAGACTTCTCATCAGTCCGACAAGCATGTATCAGTCTTGTTAAAAAGACACCCATTTGTCTGAAAAGACTTGCAGACATGTACCCCAGTAGCCTGAGCGTGACACACATCTATCGGACTAATGGGATGTCAGACCAATGGGATTCTTGTTATGTTCCTCTATGGCTTATTGTCGGATTTATGGGCTAACGACCAATGGGCCAATCCCGTCCTTCAGATAAGCCAGGGCTGTTCCTGAGGTGGTTTTGTAGGAAAGGGTCAATGCCTTGTACTTTATCTGGGCAGCAAGTGATAACCAGTAGAGATGCACCGGATCCTGATTTTTAGGATCCTGCCGGATACCGGATCCACTGCTTAAGATCCTGCCGGATCCGGAACCGGATACCGGATCCCACGAAAGTGTTGAAACACATAGCCTACTCACACACGTGGGCCCTTTTTATCACGTTGGCTCAAACTATTTTGACTTAAAAGCCTTGGCTACCGGATCCTGGATCCTGGAACCGGATCCGGATAGTCTGAAAAAAACCTATTATCCTGCCGGATCCGGAACCGGATCTTGGATCCTGTACATCTCTAGTAACCAGTGTAACTCTATAAATAGAGGAGTAACAACAAGGGTTCTTAAGGGTTGAGTGAATACCAAACGTGCTTCACCATCTGCATTGGTTTTATTGCACAAGCACCATGGTCAGTTTTCATAGTAAAACCATTGGTTCATTTCCGTAAGGGTTGTATGACAGCTACTGTAATCCTATGGATAAACCACTGTAAAACTATGGCTGACTCATACTGTAGTACTCAGCATATTTACTTCCATGGATAAGCCATAGTAAAACTATGGTTGGTTCAGACTCAGAGTAGCCTACTAAGAGTAACCAGAGGGGGTTCACTGATGGAACTAGCTACTAGCTACAACTAGCTAACCCTAACCCACAGACTCGTGAAAAATGAATGGGTCTCAATGGAGTTTCCTGTAATCATTTTTTTCTCATTGTACAATTTTCTTGCCCTGAAATATTAATATTCAGTTCAAAGCTAGAACTAATAAGAACTCATTTGAGTATTTTTTAGGGGTTTTTTGCACAAGATCATTATATACTGGGTCACCAAGCTCAATTTATGAGGCCAAATCCATAAACATTATCAGAATGCTGGCGAGTACAGGTCGAAATCTTCTGCCCTGCTGGAAAAACTAAACACTGGGAAAATTTGACAATTCAGCCTCATATATAACACCAGCCACGGTCTATACCAGGAATATAGTCGGGTCATAATGTGAGGTTCCGTGACCATCCTCTGGCAAGGATGTTTTGATGATTGATTTGACCTCTATGGACCCTTTAGAAAAGATTTAGCTCCCATGTCCCTCCCAAAAATCCCGGCATTTTTTTCTACGGAGCCAAATTCAAAATGGCGGCCGGCGCCATCTGTAAAAAATAACTTTTGATCTGGATGACCTAGAATCATGTATGAAGGCACTTTTTCATACATGTCAACCATGAGGATTCCAAATCTGACGTAATTTTGATAACTTTGTTTTGACCATGAAATTCAAGATGGTTGCCATCTAGTACAGTCGTTTTCAAACTTTTTAGGCCATGACCCCCAAATCATTCATATTTGGACTGGGGACCCCCCTAATTGTGTGACTCCATTCCTCAAACGATAAACGATACTCTACTACTCTACTCATATATAGATATTGAGGAAATGGCTGATCTACAAGCCCACGATGCCTCATATTATGAGGCGTAGTGGGCTTGTAGATGGGTTGTTTTCACAATGTTTGGCTTTTTTAATATTATTTGACAATTTGGCCGATGTTTTAGCATTGTTTGATGATCACGGTCAAAGAAGGTGGATCTAACAAGAAGCGTCATTTTATTTCTTTTCCGGTATCCACTTTATGTCGGGTGAACGCCCCTTTAGGAGACCTTCGGTTAGGAGACCTTCGGAGTCCTGAGGTTGAGAATAAATCAAGTCCCCTTAGCGCTGTAGATGCCGTTAGCGCACGTCTTGAGCAAACACCTCAAAAAGAGCAGAAGAAGGAGGGGACAACGCCCCCTTAGGAGACCCAACTTGAGCACACGCTTTTGCATTGAGTGGGCGTGTTTTGCGTAATCTTTCTCTTATCCAGTATTTTTGATCACTGTACTTTGGATGCAGTGAGGGTCTTTTACTTTGAGTCTCCCATTATCACCTCACCCAACCCCAAAAGGGGGGGCCTTGACCCACAGGTTGAGAGCCACTGATCTAGTAGAAAAGCTCACTTTTCACATTTTGACACCAAATCAGACAAAGTGACTGACACGAGGCCATTCAGTTTCAGATGACCTGATAACTGCCATTGTCACATGTGGTTGTCGTGTCTCAGCTTTCTAGGTCACCTAAAGAAAGGTAACGCCTATCATTAGTCAGTTTTTTCAGGGTTCCCATTGACTGCAATTACTCTAAACAAGATGTAAAATAAACTAAGGGCGGAATTCTCCCGTCTCCACTTAAAGTTGGTTTTACGCGCGCACCTTTTACGCGCTTTCATCTTGCGCGTATTCTCCCCTCTGGAACGTCGCCACACCCCTTGCGCCTAACTCTGAAAAACAGCGCCTAGCCCAAGATGGGCGTGATATTATGCTAAATAGGGCATGAGTCTCCACCAAGTTCATCAGTTATGGCTACCAAGAAACCATGGCATGGATTTGCAGATCAACCATGTGAAAACCTCGGCAGTTCATTGAGATCCAAAAACTGAACTTTAACTTTGAATTTAGAACCACGTGCCAAAAGTCCTCGTGCAAAAGCATTTCAAAATCTAACCTCTGCTCCTTTTCACCATGGAGAAAACCATAAAGTTTCCCGGCTGTCAGCCTAGTCACAACAACTTCTGGGGTGATGTTCTTCATTCACCATCCCGATAGAAAATCAGAAGATGACATTAGAATTATGCTTTGCAAGATTGAATCAATTTTCTGTCGTCAGTGACGTCATCACAGGTGGGACGAGAGTCCGCATATTGCAATCCACTGCGTTTCCTAAAATAAACTTACTTAAAGGGGCTCCAGGTAGGATTAAAAGTTGAATTAATCACTGTCCCGAGTCAGCCGATTGTTACGTGAATCTTTAGTAAGTGAACGATGACTCTCGCGACCACTTCCACAGTCCGCTGCCAGAAACCCCAAATGGAACTTTTTGACAGCGCGATCCGAAGTAGTGTCATGGGAAACACTTTTCATACGAAAAATCGCTTTACATACCGTATTCAGATTTGTCTGAATCTGCTGCCATTCCGTGATGAAAAACATGCTCACAGCAAGTTTATTTGAACAGCATTTTTTCATTACGGTGTAGATTTTGAGACAGGCATGCCATGGTCACTGCGCAAACAATGTCATCTACCTTGTGTCCCTTTGAAAGCCACTTCCTGTATTTAAAGATTCACTTTTAAAAATGCAATGTTAATACAACACTGGTCTGAGAATATGGTGCCAACTAATTAATTCAACTCTTTGAGAGCTAAAATAACACATAGCCTAGTGTTCAACTTAACACAGTTTTATAGCATGTGGCTTCACAGTGCTAATTCAACACTTAAAGAGTTGAAACACAGACATCGAATGTGATCATCTATTCAGAAGTGTTGAATTAAGACTGGGGTTTTTTACAGCTATTTATTAGTTACAAAATCTTCCCATCTCCCCCCTTCTTACTTGGCACTGTTTGTAGAAGATATTCAAACCACTGCCGCAGGGTGGAGTCTCCCATCATAAGAATGTGCTTATCCTTCAAACATGCAGAGATGTGTTGCGGTGAGGGAAATGACTGCGTGTCACACATCAAAGAAATCCAGTTGTCTTGCAGGTAAAAGCCTGCTGGAACAGGAGTATGTTGACTGGGTAGACATTTGCCCCTCTGTGCTGTATGACAGAAAAGAGTGGGTTGTGAGTTAGTAGAACGGCCTATTTACAAAAAATAAATAAAAGAAAGAAAAGTAAGAAAAAAGGAGGGAAATGTTGCAGCTGGCATAAACTACTTTTTGCTTCCTTCAACAGTCCGTTAACAGCAAACAGCATCCTACTAGCCTAGCGTGTCGTAAAACAAGCCTTTTCTGAAATTTCATCGGAATGATTCTTAAACTGTATCCCTTCTGGGGGTGCGTCAACAAAAATATATTTATTTTAGAAGACTTACGTGTTTCTTGAGTCTGTTGCTGAACATTGAGGACAATCTTACACTTCAGAGGAATGTCCGTGGAACTCCTGAAAACACAAACTGGGCATGATTCCTAATTGTTTAAAATAAAGAGTCTTGTGTGAATCAAGGATAAAAATACAGCATGATTGTTACTTGCTGTTACCTACTTTTCATAAAGCAGCATTATGGTGCTTTCAACCTTTAACCCATACCTGCTTGCCAAATACAGTTTTCTGTTAGCTTCTTAAAATGTACATTCATATACCTATATCATGCTGTGAAAAAAATGTGCTGAGCTAGCCAGGCTATGCCCTCCTAGTGACGCAATACCTTTGTCATTGCTTCTAGTCAGGCCACGAGCAATATACATATAGTTTCTGAGCTTTGGAAAAATCGGGAACTCCACCCACTTTGTTGGGAACCAATCAACTTTGAGCAGCTCCAATGACCAAAGAAAATGTTTTGTTTAAAGGTACACTGTGCAGGAAATGGTCAAAAAAGGTACTGCAACAATGCTACTCATTGAAACTGTGTTGCCTATTGCCAAATTTGATCTTTTCTTGACAGTTTATTAAGTAATAAAAAACTAATATTTTCTAGTATGGCACGAGTATAGTCATTTTTGCAGCTAAAAATGGCTATTTCTGGAAATTCAAAATGGTGGACCATGGAGAAGATCCCCCTTTTCATGTATGAAAAATGCTAATTTTCCAGTCATAATGAATACTTAGAATTTGATGGTGGTGGTAAGTATTCATGAAAAAGCTCACATTATTGAATGGGTAGCATGAATTCTGGAAATAAACAACTAAAAATCTCACACAGTGTCCCTTTAAACTTCTGCATAGCCTTTTCTGACCTTGACCGGTAGCAAACTGAAGGAGGTGGGTCAACCATGCTGTTTGGGAAACATTAGGCTCGGTCGCAACCACGCAGCAAAAATTTTGATCAAAACGTGATTTGCTTGGTCTTAAAAAGGAGGGGATAACTGCGTCGCAACCAAGCTGGACACATCAGGACGACGAGATTTCAACAGCGGCAAAGAAGGTGGATCTATAGGTCTGTGGGTGGATCTACCTTTTTTGACAGCGGGTGTACCAGGGCGCCCTCTCGTGGAATTAAATCATCATGGCGCTAATTCCATGACGCGCTTACCAATGTCGGCACATGCTTGTGAAATCGTGAGACTCTCTGATTCTCGAAGAGAAATCGGATGGTCTTGAGGTAGAGACATAGACGGGGAGGAGCGGTAGCCTACCATGCACCCCCGACAACCCCACAAAACGGCCACAGGCCTTTTTTTAATCTTAGAGGTCCTGAATAAGAAGGTTGAGAGTGGTAACAGTTCATATAACTCACTCCACTATGATTTTCACATCATTTGTATATGACCCCATGCATTCTAGTCCTTGCGTGGTACACTGCCAAGGCTTCTAGAGCCATGAGCAGTTGGTTATAATAGCTTATGAATACAATATGAAAGCTTGGAGTCTGAGTATACATATATTATACGTATTTGGTGTCCCTTTTGCATAGCAACGTTGGCTAGGCAAAGTATCTTCTTAGCAACCCCGCATCAGTGTACGTTCCTCTGCGATTACATTGTGTTGTTGAATTGTTGGATCTAGATGGCTTGTCCAAGTGCCACATGGGACTTATTTGACCTCCAAGATGTCACTAATAAGAATGTGAGTCTCACCCAAAAGTACCAGTAATCATCCTAATTACATCATATTGTACATGACCCCCAGTAGCTTGGCTATAGTTTTAGTCCTAGGTCGTTCTAAAAACTGTCAAGGTCTCAATAACCATGTTTCAGTTGGTTATCATAGCGTTGCCCATATACCTATGGAAGTAAGCTGGAAGTGGTAGTAGTTTATGAATATTATATCATATTTTTTGGTGACCTATGTATTTGGAAAAATTCTTGGCTCAGTTATATGGATGTGGAGAGCTCTGGTTTTTTTAATTCTTAAATGACTTACAGATAACCGTATAGAAAAGACCTTAAAGCAGTCAATCACTCAACCAATTAATCAACAACCAACCACACTCAATCAATCAACCAATCACCAGCCATGTTCTGGTGTTCCACTACCTGGTGAAAGATTCAACCGTATTCTGCCATTCCTCCACACGTCAGCGAACATACAGGTATGATTGGAAATGCTTGATTTACAATATGATTGTAAATGGCACCTGGAAAATGCATCAGAGTCCATCAGCTATACAGTAAAGTAATGGAATGGTATTAATTGTGGAATGTATAATTTTACTGCGCATCTTTTTTACTTTAGAACATTCCAGCCACATTTGCAGAGATCTCCTCATGCTTATTTGACAGCTAACTCGTCTGGATGTGGAGACATCATTTTCAGCACAGACCAATACAGACCAAAATCCATCAATTCAATGGAAAGGAAATTTTCACCGTGGTGTGGAGGAAGTTAATTATCAGGGGGTGGAGCAACAAAACGTCCCAGGAGTGGAAACAGTTTTAAGAATGAGGAAAACAAGGTGCAGTTATCAGGCTTAATAAAGCAAGGAGTGGTGATAAGTACGCCTTCAAACCTGCAAGGCGCAAACCATTTATCTGTCAGAAGTGCATACCTTCCATCAGGGGACGGTTTTGACAACAAGAAAGACTGAAATTCCAGTACTCAGGTCATCACAGGAAGATGACCGACACAGGGTGTCCTTTCCAGCCAATTATGCGCAAATGCGCTTATACCAACGTCGGTCACGGTCCTGACTCTGCCTCTTCTCATTTTGCTGGAACCCCACAACCCCCCCACAACACCACACCTGGGCATCAAATCCTCCTTGCCCCCCCCTAAGAGACAGTCCCGCTGCCACTGAC
Organism: Engraulis encrasicolus; assembly: GCF_034702125.1. NCBI lineage: Eukaryota > Metazoa > Chordata > Actinopteri > Clupeiformes > Engraulidae > Engraulis > Engraulis encrasicolus. The sequence continues at coordinate 45,508,720 of NC_085878.1, forward strand.
CGCCCACCCAACCTCCCCCTCTAAAACTCGCACTCAGCTCCCCGACACTCTCTTACCTTCACCTCCTACTTGGCCCGCCACGTCCCATGCGCTGACCCACCCCTGGGAAGGCACAACAAACACTGCGACCCCAACCCACAAAGAGACACATGAAGGCCAGAGCCCGGAACTAAAACCACACCTCCCTTCCCTAACGACGCTGTTCCCCCCCCCCACCCACAGCACCCACCCCCCGTGTTACCCACTTGCCACACACTATGCCGTGAACTCACAACCAGGGACAGTGACCGCAGCCCTTCCCCAACACCAGTGCATGATTGTGGAAACCCCACATCAATGGGCCTGTATGGCGAATCAGAACGCTGACACGGTTGATGCCATGCGACTTCCGCCCTCACACACACCACTCCCCCCCCCCCCCACACTTTGCACCCCAACCCCGCACACCCGGAACCGTTCTTCCCCGAAAACTGTGGCCAGGCTTTGCTACCCCCCTGCCGACCGCCCCCGCCTCCCGCCGCCTAGCTACACCACTCGGGTTCCTTCCGATAGCCCTGGGGGCCCCGCCACCACAAAACCCCCTCAACACACACCTCCCTGTCCTTCCTCCGTGGTCCCAGTCGCCGGCCCTGGCCCACCACAACACAACACACCCGTGATTCCTGGCCTTCCCGTGCGTCTCCCGCCCCTGTGCTGGCAAAGAGTCAACCCAACACAAACAACAACACAAAACAACGCAGCGAAAAGTGAACACGCCCCCGCGGTGCACGGCCACCTGCACAAAAGACGCCAGCCACCACCCACCGACAAGTGAAACACAACACACAAGTCCCTGTGTGATAACAGTGAGACACCACAGTGCACAAAGCCACAAAACTGAACCAAAACACAAACCAGTGCACACAAAACTTGGTCCACAACAAAGAAAACCCAACAGACACCGTGACAGTAGCATTGAATGAACTAACCACAGTCTGCTTGCAACACCCCACCGACCCTCACAAACAAACAGATTGCAACACACACACACAAAACACAAACAACCAAAACACCAAACCATCCGTTCCCATATACCAAACGAACACATACGCACACTTTGTAGCCCTGACAAACCACGCACAAAACCCTTGGTAATCCCACCCCAAGGACCCTCACCTATTTGGTGTGTGCAAACTCCACACAACCCCGACAAGAACAGCACACCACAGATGTCCCCCAACCCGCAAAACCGACGTCGAAAACCAACACAACCATTCAGTACTGCTCGCTATTATTGTCAATATTCCAGTAGTTATAATTACTCTATTATACTTGTACAAATTGTTAATGTATTGCCTGGTAAGGTTCTTTATATATGTGTATGGTTGTATGGATGAGGGTCATTTAAAGTGATCAGAAAAATGAAAAAATACTCTCACACATCATATAACTGAACCCAATTATATTTTCCCAAATGGTACACCAACATATGATATAATATTACTAAGACTACACGCTTCAAGCTCCAGGTATGGCAAGCTATGATAACCAACTGCAAAATGTGTTAAGGCCTTGACAGTTTACAACGAACATAGGACCGAAAAACTTATGCGCATGGGAGCACACTGGGGTCGTGTACAATATGATGTACAGTAGGACATGTAGTACTGTTACCACTCAAATTCTTATTAGGGCATCTTGGAGGTTCAAAGAAGTCATGTGGCCCCTTAGAAAAAGCCATCTGGTCAGACAATCACAACCAATGTAAGCGCAGAGGAACCGTATCACTGATTCTGGTTGCTAAGGAAGATACTTTGCCTAGCACCTGTTTGCTATGCAAAAGGTACACCAAATACAGTATCAAATATGTATAATACAGACTCCAAGCTTTAATGGGTATATAATAAGCTATTTAACCAACTGCATCATGGCTCTAGAAGCCTTGGCAGTGTACCATAATAGGGACTAGAATGCAATGGGTCATGTACCAATATGATGGAAAAATCATAGGGAGTGAGTTATATGACTGTTACCACTCAAATTCTTATTCAGGACATCTTGAAGATTAAAAAAAGTCATGTGGCGTTTTGTTGTGGGGGGGGTGCATGGTAGGCTACCGTTCCTCCCCGTCTAACACAGGTTACCACTCGGTGAATCATGGTACAACTCTTAGTTAAATTTGTGATGATTTGGCTTCACTTCCATGTAATAATTCAGTTAATTAGTGCTCACTTTGGGCTATTCATTTTGTGTTTTGGGACCAAAGTCGTCATTCAGATAGGACCGTTTTAAAATTACTTAACAGCGCCAACCCATCCTGCGAGGTTCAATATGTAGCTTTACCATGGCGCGCCAACCACAAAGGCCACTCTGTTTCGTGCACTCTCATACATAAAGGACAAGATAAGTCGCTCGTTACGGGTCTGTTTCCACATTAACCATCAGCAACTAAAGACTTCCTGTGTTTCGGTGCAGTTTCGAACCGGGGACCTCACGAATGGAAGTGAGGCGCGCAACCACTACTCTAACCGTCGAGCAGGCGGCCCGCAGAATAGTGCTAGTTTTGTAACCTAGGGCATACACTCCTAACGTGGCGAAGATGGAGCATGTGACGACAGGGTGGTTTGTTTCTCTTTTTTACTGTTGTAAGTGGGTTGTGCGACCATACATATGGATGATACCACTCTGAGTATGCTGCATTTGAGCATGAAATGCATTTCAGCATGTAGAAAATGAAGCACGTTCAACTACACACACATGAATCACATGAGCTATGAACACCAATCACGGCAGATTCCTCACATCATGGAGGAGGTCTTCTGCCCAGCGCAGTAGGTTTTTGTTACCGCGTGGCTGCTTGACAAAACTTTTGTTCCCGCGATGGTTCAACGCCATGTGTCACGACTGCCAAGCAGAGGTCACTCCCTTCAACTGCGTCGTGAACGGCAATTCTAACCAGGATGCTTCACGCGGACACAGTGAGCATGCTCGCTGCCTAGCAAATTTTCAACCTGATCAAAAAAACGCCATCATGACTGCGCTTATTAATCGTTATGTACAGAGTCAAAGCTCCTCCACCCTCTACCTTCTTGAGCCGCCCAGACCATACCTACCCTCTCCCACCCTTTACCTCCCCCATCCGCCAAGACCATCGGCCCTCCTCTGGAGCCTCTCACCACCCCTCCTCCCCGTCCCAATCACCCCGTTCCACCCGCACTGCATCCCCAAGGGGCGCAAAGGTGCCGGGACCGTTGTGACTGCTGCGATACCCTCCTGAGGTCCAAGGCAGAGAAAGTAGGCACAGTCGCAACCAAGCATAAAAATGCTTGATCAACACGAGATCTGCTTAGTCTAATAAAGGTGGGGTTGAATGCTTGGCAAACAAGTTGGACAGTTTTTTCTAACGTGATTTCCCAAGACATACAAAACGCTGCTTCCGAGTGAACTGCCTCACAAGCATGTGGGCTGCAATTCACATCAGGTTGATGAATGCCAATCACCACAGATTACCGACGGCATGGAGGAGGTCTTCTGCGCAGCAGCTCTTGTGGTACTGCGTGGCTGCTTGACAAAACTTTTGTTCCCGCGATGGTTTAACGCCATGTTACACGACTGCCGCGCAGAGGTCACTCCCTTAAACTGCGTCGTGAATGGAAATTCTAATCAGGATGCTTCACGCGGACACAGTGAGCATGCTCGCTGCCTAGGAAATTTGCTGCCTGGTTGAAAAACGCCATCATGAAAGACCTTAGTGCCCTACTCCCTGGGTGTCGCTCTCCACCAATCACGCCCACTCTCCAATCCCCTGAAAACATAGCTTCGCGCTCAGGTGCTGTTTCCACGTAGCAGGATATTTTTTTAGCAGGGTATTTTTTTCTCCTGCTAGGTGGAAACGCAACGTGTGGATAAAAAAAATCCTCCATTGTAACAAATGCGTTTCAGACCCCTAAACAGGATATTTTTTTCTCCTGCTATTTATGTCTCCTGCACCTGGATTTTTAAATATCTGCTACGTGGAAACGGAAGGCCAAAACCAATGCAAAACCAATGCAAAACCAATACAAGCAGGAGAAAAAAATATCCACATACAAAAATATCCAGCTACGTGGAAACGGCACCTCAGTCTCCCCTGATTATTAATTGGCCACACCTGTTACCCTCGTTGCCGTAATTGCCAAACTTCTCACCTGTCCTTTGTTGTCCTGATTGCCAACAGTAAGCCTTTCTCTTTGTTCATTCTTTGTCTGGCTTCATACTGAGCTACACGGACCTTTTCCTCCCTGCCTTTTGAACTCTCAAGAAGCTTACAAGATCATTTCTGTTCTCTGTTTGTGTTTTGGACATCTGACCTCTGTTTTATTGTTGGACTGATTTTTGTTTTCCTTTGGATTGAATCTACTGCTATTGTTTTTAACCTGTTATTCCATGTGATCTTCTGAGCGTTGAAGAGTCCAATTCCTATGTTTGCATTCTTGGAAATCTGCAAGTAAAAACTGAAAACTGACTTCTCTCTGCCTTGAGTCTGTGTTTCGTGATACTGGGATTCGGGAGGAGCTGTTGGCACTGAGGGAGCAGCACCAGCAGCACCATGAGGAGGTGAGGGCATGGGAGCGTACCTATGTTCACCAGATCCTATGTTCCCCTGTCTCTGTATGGGACCCTTTGTCTAAATGGAGCGCTGCTCCTTTAAGGGAAGTCTGACGCTGCGGCACACGTCACCACGCCGCTCGTAGAGGCTTATGGGAAGTCTCTTCATAAACACTGCCAGTGGCTAGTATTCGGTAAGCCTGCAAAGTTCCCCTTTGCGCGTTTCATCACCACCGGCGAATGCTGTGGTTGCTTCTCCCCTCGCCGTCGAGAGGAGTGCGGTGTCCAGTTCAGATCTAGGAGATGTGGACCATTTCTTGTCCTCGTGAGTATGTGGACCATTTCTTGTCGCTGTTTATGTGCTAGCCAGCAGCTAGTGGCTAACTTCGCGTCTGCTGTTCTATAGGTTGTGATTCCAACTTGGCGTCTCTTACTTGGCTAGAGTGATCTCTTGCTTCTCCACTGGCAAGGACTTCGGTGGACAATACCAACGGTTACCTTGCGCCTTTCCCGTCTCCTGCACGCCGGTATGTATTATAGTGGGTTAGCTTGTGCCTTTACCCAGCCCTGACTGTTTGTTTTCGTACCATGGTTGCTAACGACGGCCATTATTATGGTTTCAGCATGTGGTCGCTACCGGCGCCTCGGCCGTGTACCTCTGTATTGGCACTCCGACTGTGAGAATCGCGCATCGGTGCACCCTCATCTCCGGGTAAGGTAACCTCTCGGCAGCAGAATCGTGTGATAGTGGGTGTCCTGCTAGCTTGGCTAACGCTCTCCTCCTCCCTCGCAGGTTGTATCCGTGTGGCCGTGGTCAGACACACCACGCGTTTAGGTGCACGAGCGGCGACTTTTAGCCCCGGTTGTGTGGTGCCTCTGGAAGCCGGGAACCCGTATTTCGGCTGCTGCTCCGGCCTCGGAAATTGGACATTCGTGTGTGTGTGTGTGTGTGTGTGTGTGGGCGCTCGGCTCGGTGTGAGCTGGTGTGTGAGCCATTCCACAGTGTGTGTGCGTGTGCGTACGCTGGTGCGTGTGAGTGTGTGTGTGTAGGTAGTGTGGGGATACCTAGGGGACTGCACTGAGCTGAGCCTCTGGCATTGGTTTACCTCATGTTTTGATTTCGTTTTCTTTCGTTTGCTGTGCCTAATTTCCCTTTTTTTATTATTTCATTCAATTATCTAATTTCTAATTTAACTGCATGTGCTTATTGGATTTTGATTTATTTTGCATGGTTTGCTGTGATTTCTTCTTGTTTCTGTTTGCCGTGAATTATTTCTGTTTGTTGTGAACTATTTCTTTACTTTTCTTTTGTTAATTCTGAGGTGTGCCATTGGCCCTAATGTGTTAGCCGTGCCAGCCCCTAGTGGCACAGTCTGACAACCTGAGTGTGGGTTCTAAGGCCTTAGGCCTACCAGGTGTGTTGTTTAGTGTGAATTAGCGAACATACTTTGGGGCAGGTGTTTACAGATCCGCGGGTGTGGTGGCAGCACGCCCACCCCTGCACTTTACGAATTGTGAGTAACTTTTTATATTTATTACAGAGAGTGACCAACATATTTTTATACTGAAAATAATAATAAAGATTTGAATTATAAATTGTCACCACTGTCTCTGCCTCCATTGTGCACGAACCTGTGTTTGCCTGGTAATCTATTGTGCGGGTACATTGTGTGTTGGTCCGGGGTATCTGTAACTACCCCTAATTAATTTCCTCCGGGGGCTCCACCCCCGGGGGTGGCGTAGTCGAACTACTTCCTGTAACGGTCTCGCCCACTACAAAGGGTTCTATGTTCCCCGCATTGTATGTTTCTGAGTTTTCAAATTGTGCCCTTCCTAAAACCATCCCTAAACCTAACCTGTCAGAAATGCAATGTTTCTGAGTTGTAAATGTGTGCCCTGAGCAAAACTATCCCTAAACCTAACCTATCAGAAGTGCAACAACCTGTGCTTTGCCATGCGGCAGCAGTCTACTTGGAAGCAGCAGGGAACATAGACCCGTTTTTTGAAAAAAGTGTCCCAAGTTCCCCGCATTGTATGTTTCTGAGTTTTCAAATTGTGCCCTTCCCAAAACCATTCCTAACAGTGATGCGCGGGCCGACGAAAAAACAAGAGTAGAGAGAGTAGAGTAGAGTAGACTTTTATTGTCACTATATAAATATAGCGAGATTATGTTTAGTAGCAACCCAAGAATGCCCACAAAATTAAAGATATATTAACAGTAAATAAATAATACATAAAAATCCATGTGCATCTCACAGTATCGATAGTCCTGAAGTATTGAGGGGGGGCAGGTGACGTATTGCAGTGGTTCTTAACCTGGGGTGCGGGCACAACCAACAAGACACAACCCACCGCTTTTTCCCCTAGTCCTCCCGCTTGCCCTGCCCGCAAGAAATATTCCTGAAAAATATTGACCCGGCCCGCTTCCCGACCCGCCTTTGAAAATAGTAGCCGTGCGTCTTATGAACACCCTAGCGTCATTGGCAACGCACAATCACGTCAATAAAGGTCTCAGTTCACATAAAGGGGTCTGGGTAGCCTACACTTCACATCACAGAAAATGCTGAGCTGCAGGTCTAAGTTCGCTTAAATGGTTGATGATAGGGACCAGGTGGGCTATGAAAACACCCATAGTGGCAATGTAGCCTAGAACACTTAATCTTCTTTTGGTTTGGTAGGCTACTCCTCTGCTCTGTCCTTTTCCTGAACTGAAATGGGGCACCTAAGTCTCCACCCCTTCCGGGCGGCTTATGGGGCTGGCAACGCAAAAACTTTTGACTGGGCTGTAATGGACTGATCAAAGCTATTTTCCGATCCACCTCGCATTTCCCCGTCGATCACACATATGCTGTGCCTCAGAATTAATAACAACCAATGGTGTGCTTGTTGACTTCACGTGGCAAGCGATTTTTGAGTTGTGTGTGTGCAAAAATATAAAATTATTTGGACTACACAACAGACGTCGCATGTCCGACGTGCAGCCACTTAAGCCGCAGTGCAGCGGTAGGGTTGGCTGTGCCTCGGTTCACGTCAGATATGCGAGGCGCACGTGTAGTCTCTTACACAGTTTTGCACAAGAGCTAAAATAACGTGTCTTGCGTGTCGAAAATGGGTGGTTTTGCGACGCAAATCCAAACCTTTCAAATTCACTGCCATTATATGTGAAATCCGGAGCACATGCCAAACGGGATGAGGATTTAACCTGACTCGCTCCATTAACTCTCATTCAAAATTTTGAGAGCTCCAGCCCCATAGATCGGAAGTAGAAGGGCGTGACTTAGGTGCCCCATTGGTTTCGCCTTTTCCTATCCTGAAGTTGAGGGACAGGGTGCCAAGGCCACCCCCTCCTTCACCAGAGACCAAGCGGTTAATTTGGGAGTTTGGTAAAGATAATCGCGTCACACAAACCACGAACGCAACCTGCGCTGCCTGGTGCCACTATAGGCAACGCTTGTCTTTCTAGCGCAAATGATCATTTAGCCCACACAAAGCGTGCACTCTCGTAATCTTCGATGACTGCAATGTAAAGATCCATTCATGATCACGTAGGCTGCAGAGCCCTTCTCAACTGATTGACAGTTGCACTCACTATGCGACATGCCCTGTCCAACAAAAAGCCTATGTTGAATAGATAACATTTTCTCACAAATTATTCGTTTCTAATATGAGCATTTCGATCATAATGTGTTTGTCTGTTACCCAGACTACCAAGTTTGATCTTCATACAATGCTATTTTATGATTTAGGCGATTTATTAGCCTATTTCTTTTAAAGGGACACTGTGTGAGATTTTTAGTTGTTTATTTCCAGAATTCATGCTGCCCATTCACTAATCTTACCTTTTTCATGAATACTTACCACCACCATCAAATTCTAAGTATTCACTATGACTGGAAAAATGCACTTTTCGTACATGAAAAGGGGGATCCCTTCCATGGTCCGCCATTTTGAATTTCCAAAAATAGCCATTTTTAGCTGCAAAAATGACTGTACTTGGACCACACTAAAAATATTTGCTTATTACTTAGTAAACTTTCATATAAAGATCAAATTTGGCAGTAGGCAGCCCAGTTTCAATGAGCAGCATAGTTGCAGTACCTTTTTTGACCATTTCCTGCACAGTGTCCCTTTAAGTGGCGAGGGCATTGTTCTTCCACTGTAGGCTAAATTACTCAAATGAGCACTGCATTCAAAGGGAGTAGGCTAATAATTTGGACATTGTATAGGCTATAGTTGCCTGTTCTATTTCGACAATGTAGGCATATAGCCACTCGAATCCCTAGCTGTGGAGGAAATTAATCTGTACGTTGGTGAGCATACGGAGCCAGCCGTCAAGTGGATTGCCTCGTAGTCGTGGTAGGAAATGAAAACAAACTCTGTAAGCAACACATGAGTGCGAACCCATTACAATTGTATAAGAAAATGTGTAGGTTATATCCATCACTGCACTGTTTAGAGAGCACCCTCTGTGTTCTTCAAAATGCACTCAATGGTTGCACCTGCTGCACCAGTTGCGTGCAGAGGATTCGGCCGACGCAGGAGCCTCATTAAGTCTCCTGCAGAGCTCGTGGCACCATCTTAGTTATTCAGCCATATAAACTTTGATCTATTTCGCAAAATATGTCCCTGCCTGCTAAAGTAAACTATGGCCTATTGGCTATAGCCTACTTTAAAATTCGGCATAATTTCAAAGGTCCTGACCTGACCGACCGCACCCAACCCGAATTTCATTAAAAATAATATTTCATAACCCGTGCCTGCGGTCGACCGCGGTTAACTGCAAGCGCCCGCTGATTTCGGGTCAGCCCGCGCATCACTGATTCCTAAACCTAACCTTTCAGTAATGCTATGTTTCTGAGTTGTAAATTTGTGCCCTGACCAAAACTATTCCTAAACCTAACCTATCAGGTGCAACAACAACCTGCGCTTTGCCATGCGGCAGTATACTTGGAAGCAGCGGGGAACATAGAACCGATTTCTGAAAAAGGGGTCCTAAGTTAGGACCTGGGGAACATAGTGATGACCCCAAGGGCGTACAGGAGGGATAAACTGGCTCTTGTGCGAGCCAGTGCCAGGTCAGCGGGTAAGCACTGACTGTATCATACACTGTAGCCTGTAATGTAAACATGACTATTTAAATGTAATGTAAACATGACTATGCCTAATGTTTTTTTGTTTTTTTTTCACAGATCCTGAATGATTTCGTTCACTCCTCCCTTTTTTCGTTTTGTGGTCCATTTCTGGCCCCATGCCTCCCAAAACTCCTCGTCCATGCTGTAGGTGAAGTCTGACTAACAGGGCTCTAGTGAAGCAATTTCTGATTAAAGCACATGGATCTCCATTCCAATTTTGTCAACCTCTGTCATTGCGTCATCTGAGTGTATTCCCGGGTAATTACTTCATAATGACCTAAGTGCATGACAACTGAAATACTGTGTGAGCCTCTCACTAAAAGCGTCTGTCAAATGTGGTGTCTACATTAATGAACAATGAGCTATTGTCCCCCAGCACATTCTGGTATGTGTAAAATGTGACCGCCATCGTTTTCCAACACTGAACATCCTTGGCTTTCAATGCATTCATCCATGAGCAGTGTTCATACTGAAGTCTTACAGTAGGCCCAAAATCATTATTACGTCTCACATGGCGCACTTGTGCACTTTACGATGTTTCAGTGCATGGACTATTTGGTTACGCACTGAAACCCGAAGTGCACAAGTGCGCCATCTGAGACACACAAATATGTTTATATACACAGCATTACTGTGGATACTGTGCATTGCTGTGACGCGGGGTGAGTAGGTGGCTGAGGTCTCTACATATCTGTGTGTGTGTGTCACTGTACTATCCTACATTGTTGCAAGGCTTTCAATGACTTCACCGACTTTGTCAAGTCAAGTCAAGTCAAGTTTTATTGTCAATTTCTTTACATGCACTGGTCATACAAAGAATTTGAAATTGCGTTTCTTGCTCTCCCATGCAGACATAGACTAATCTAGGTAAGGACATAGACAGTATAGACATAGACAGTACTCATACATGGACATAAGACAGTATGGACATGAACAGTGGTCATACAGACATTTAAAGTGCAAGACTGGACAACAGAAGACTTGTAGAGAACATACATTAAGAGGAGGTATTTTGTTGTGCTTTTTCTAAAAGTCCTTTATAGCGTTCTGACATAGTAATAGTAGCATTTGAAGAAAATAAATAATTAAAATAGGTTTATCAAATACACCAGCAGCAGTATGTGTGTTTGTGTGCGTGTGTGCGTGTGTGTGTGTTTAGTGCAGGTAGAAAGTGCGGTGTGCATGTGTGTGTGTGTGTGTGTGTGTGTGTGTGTGTGTGTGTGTGTGTGTGTGAGTATGAGTTGTGTGTCAGTGTGTGTATGTTTGGGTTTAGTGCAGAAAGTGCGGTGTGTGTGTGTGTGTGTGTGTGTGTGCATGTGTATGTTTTGAGTTAGTGCAGGTTGAAAGTCCTGCATGAATTGTCCTGCAATGATTTACTTCAATGAAATAGGAATGCTCGATGCCGTTGAACTTGGTGCAATGTGAAATAGCCTCTTTCTTTTGTGAACGTGAGATGTCCGCGTTTACAATATCCTGTGAATCAGCACCATGGATAGCGCCAAATTGCAGGTAGCCTTTATGCCTTTATGTGGGCCAACTCTGGGCTGTGGCAGAGGATGGTGACTTGGGGGCCTCTCGGAGACAGTGGCTACCCATTGTGCCCCTTCCTGCTAACCCCTTTCCAGCAGCCGAACACAGACGCAGAGGCACGTTTCAACAGGCCGCGTAAAACCTATGCCATTGTGGAGTGATCCATAGGGGTATGGAAACAGCGGTTCAGTTGCGTCAGGAAGACAGTGGGTGGGGGCAGGATTAAACAAGACTGGTCGCGTACAATGACGTACTAGATGTAGTCAGTGTGAAAGGCTGAGTAGAAACACACCATCAGAGACTCGGCAGAAAGACCACGTCTGCTCGCAGCCGCCACGCCATGCTCTGATGTGAAACTGGCCTAATGTAACTTGGACCCGAGTCGTCAATTTGATGACTTGCGACTCGACTTGGACTTGACCATCAATAGACTGGACTTAGACTTGCACCTCATGACTTGCAAAGACTTGCCAATTCCCATGATACTTCCAGTTCGAAATATTTCATCTGTTTAGTTCAACATTTTTTTTCTACAGTTGATTTCATAGAGCAGGCCGTAGCAGCTACCATGGAATCCTGGCTATTAATGCGTTTGCTTGCATCATTAACCCCACAGTCTGTCAGGACTGTCCGTTTTGTTTTCAAAGAGAGACAGTTTTTCATTCTTTTATGCATTGCACTAGACTTTTGGCTCTGTTTGATATTTTAACAAATCTTTTCCTTGCTTTTGGTGAAGTGTTTTCTATAGAGATGTGACGTTCACGAACGAGCCGGTTCTTTTGAACGGCTCCCTGAAGTGAACGATGGGAACCGGATCACAGCTGGGGGAGCCACTCTACCGCATTTTCGTTCATTTTTCATTCATTTTAAGCACGTGACCTTGACGTGAATAATTACATTTGGGGAAAAAACACAATTGTTTGCCTTAAATAGTGGCAAAAATGATCTTTAGAAGCAGAAGGATAATCAATTGTTATTTGGACAAAATTACCTAGAGGTGGAGTCAAAATATTACATTAAACACTGGATAAATAATTTTAAAAAGAGCCAGTGTTTTGACTTTGAAAGGAACGAGCCACTAAGATCCATATCCCATCTAAGAGCCATAAATCCCATCTCTAGTTTTCTAAACAGACTTTGGTAACACTTTACAATACAGACTTTTATATATTGTGACAAAACCAGGAATTGTTATGTGTCGCTCAGTCACATTTATTGATATTCAAGCAGGATTAGGTGTTACTTCAAAGACAATATAGCCTCAGGCTAACAGCCAGGGGTATTCCTGACCCAGTTCTCACAACAAGGTGGCAATTTAGCACTAACATGAAATAACTTGTACATCTCAACATTAAGGATGCAACATGTACACAATAACATCCCTGGTACATGTAATATTCCCCAACACATTTTAAAGACATTAACAGTAACACAACATCCAGCAAGGAACAGGCACAGCCCTGTTACACTATAGGCTATACACAAAATACAGAGCCAAATGTCAGTTGATTAATTTTATCCTGGGTCAGGCAAATAGGCCTATGGCATTATACATCAGTAGAAGGACTAAGATTACCGGTAAGGCAGAATGCAGTGCAATAAATCTGTTCTCTGGCCTGATCCAGGATTCATATTGATTTCCTCTTTTTTTAAGCACATGTCTGACATTGGCTACGTGTACATGATGTTTTAAGTCCGATTTAATGAATGCGATTTAAATAGATCGGATTAAGAGTTATTTTGCGATGTGTATACATGGCACTTTCACCTAAATGCGATTAAACGTCTGGGGAAAATAAAGCATTGCGATTTGACTGAGGACGCACGTGCTGAGCGAGCCAAATAAGGCACGGGGGCGTGGTCCAATGCCACCGAGATGCAGGTCATCTTCCCCACGAAAATCGTTGCCTCAGGCGGACCGAAATCACAACATTTCCCCCTTTCTCCCTGGATCATTTACAATGCTACATTAGCTACCCTGTTAGCATAGAAAAACGAGTGGTCAAATAGTAATGTGGAGTAACTTTGTGTTTCATTACTTTGTGGGGCACTTTTACATCAATATATGGAAGCCACAACATTTATAGTCGCTTAGGGACTTTAAATTAAGCAAAACTTTCATGTGAAAATTAACAGGAAGTGCCGCCATGTTTTTCTCACTGGCAAAGAGCACGGTCTCTTGGCGCCATCATGTGGTCAACGAGCATGCGTGGAACGACTGGATTTATTGTAATTCCGAATAAAAGGTTACATGACAGAGGAACGTGTTTAATCGGATTTAAAAGAGGATTAAACCACCCACTTTAATCAGACTTAAGTTTAAATCGGAATAAACTTAAATCCTGTTTGGTAAGTGTTTACATGATATTTTTAGAGTGGAATTAAGTTTTAATCAGATTTAAAGTGAGTTAAATCGGACTTAAGTGTCTCATGTAAACGCATAGATTGATAGGCTACATTTGTTGATAAGTGGTGTTACGGGGAGGTACTTTGCTCAGTAAAAAATAAGGGGGAGGGTTTGTTTATGAGGGCTTGAGGGCCTACTTTTGGTTTTGTAAACAAGCTACTTTCTGGTTGTTAAAATAAAGCGCTTTTAAAAATAAAATCTCTCTCTGGTGCCCTTGCTCTGTCAGTCTGTCTGTCTGGTTCTCGCCGTCTGTCTCATTCTCTATGCCCAATCTGAATGTCTCCACCCGTATCTCATTCTGTTGTCTGCCTGACTTGTGTCTTTGTAATTGTATTTGATTTGGTTCCTTGTTAGCTCGTCTGCCCTTGTTATCCTTGTCACTGTCATCACCTGCATCCTGTTGTCTCCTGCCCTATCCTGTGTCACGCTGTAATTTCCCCCTGTTTATTTAAGCCCTGTGTTTCCCTTGTCCTGTACTGTGTCATTTGTCTTTCCTCGTCTTCCCCGGCTAATCTGCAATTTTCAGTCAGTGTAGTATCTTGTTTGTAGTAAATACCTTTGTTTTCTGTGTTTAGTTGTGTTAATGTTTTCCCCTTCGTGGGTTTTAGTTTTTTGTCAATCTTCTGAGCGTTTGATTTTGTAGTCTTTTGGTTAAAGGTACACTGTGCAGGAAATGGTCAAAAAGGGTACTGCAACGATGCTGTTCATTGAAACTGGGCTGCCTATTGCCAATTTTGATCTTTTCATGAAGGTTAACTAAGTAACAAAACAATAGTTTCTAGTATGGCCCAAGTACAGTCTTTTTTGCAGCTAAAAATGGCTATTTCTGGAAATTCGAAAAAGATCCCCCTTTTCATGTATGAGAAGTGCAATTTTTCCAGTCAAAATGAATACTTAGAATTTGATGGTGGTGGTAAGTATTCATGAAAAAGGTAGCATTAGTGAATGGGTAGCATGAATTCTGGAAATAAACAACTAAAAATCTTACACAGTGTACCTTTTAATAAAACCTCATTTGTTCCAGTACCTCCTGATCTGTGTGTGCTGCATTTGGGCCTCCATCCGTAAAGTCTTGACAGCACCCTCTATTTGATTAAAAAAAAGGTTGGGGAGATTGTAGGCCTAATTCTTTTTGTAATTGATAATGCAGATCATGATTTTGGTGACTGGTGGTTGGGTTAAAAACCTTGTGTACTCTCATGTGATAGGCCAATTTACATAGAGTAAACAACAGAACATTCACTTACTCCATGAGAAATGAGCCTTTTGAATTGAAGTAAGGGATAACGGTCGACGAGGTGACCTGTTATACGAAATTAATGGCGAGGCGGCGGCTCCTAACTTAGTTGCCTCCGCCAAGCCACTAATTTCTATAACCGGTCGACCTCGAAGGCCGTTATCCCGCTTATCTGCCGTTATGGAGGGGTACTTTTAATCTATTACTGTCTGTAAAGTTGTCGGAACCATGTTCTTTCAAGATAGAATGTTGCTGTGCGGGCGTCCAACTTGACGCTCCTAGGGCCTTATTTATAACGGCTGCGTACGCACAAAAGACTGCACACGCCAAGTTCACTGCAAGGTTTGGTATTTATAGAAAAATAACTTGGCGGTAAACATGCGCAGCTCCACGCAAAGTTTTACCCATGCGTACGCCCTAAACAAAAGACCAAACGCGGAAAGCGCGACCTCGGGAGGTAGCTGGAAGAACGACCCGAAATTGGTAGGGGGAAAAACGGAGGTCACGTATCACGATAGCCACTTTAACATTAATCCAGTTCGCAACGAAAAACGTGTTTGTTGTTTGTTTGGTAATGGTGGAAAATAATTAGTAGGCCTACCTGGCCCATTCATAGTCATGCATGTTTTGTTAGGAAGTAACCAACGCTTCAAATTTTATATTTAGGGTAGGCCTACATTACATTTGGAAATACCCAAATCACTCACGGACCTTTCCAGTATATCTGTAGGCCTATGCTATAATCGTTTATGCGTTCCTACTCTGCAAGGAATTACGCAAACATGTAGGCCTAAGCCAGTTGCAGAATCATCTGCTCGAGTCCCACGTGCAGCTGTACTAATATGATAATGGTTGATTTTCTCAGCCATTCGGCATACAGACAAGCATACAGCCAAGTGCCATACTGATGGACATCTTCGTTTCTGTTGTTGCATGCCATTTCTTTTTCATGCGGTTCGTCAGCAAATGAGCAGAGGTGTGCATTTCTAATACTGCTGGCCTAATAGACTGATAATGCACGTTTATAATACACAGATTAAATAAATACAGACTAGAAAATGCCCATAGATGTGATGCTGTCTGTGGTTGTGTCGATCGACAGGTGGGGCGTCGCTTTGAACTGAAAGCAGACAGCTGCGCGCAGTGACCAACGGTAAACCCGGTGCATATGAGGTGCCATGAGACAGCGAATAGATTTTCTACCGGTGAATTTCACATGGGCACATACCCTGTGAGATGTTTCCTTGACACAGCTATTTTTCCACTTGTTCACAACTCAATTAATACTACATGTCCATGACTAGGCAGGTTCATGTCCATGCCATCCTTATTTTAATTATTTTTTACTTCTGGTATAGTGTAACTTTTGTGAACATAACCATTCACATGCTGCAATTCGAGGGATTTTGTTTTTTGTACGACTTCCCAAACTTAACCGATCCACATTGCCCAACGTTTTCTAGGCCTATCTAATAAAACTGTTTGCTCCACATGTGATAAATAGGCTATCTCGTCTGCTTTCCGCACGCCGTCCACAGATATAAATATTCATTTTGGGCGTTTCACTGAATATTCATAGATAATTATGGGTGAGTCCACAGGTGCGCACATGTGCCGCAACTTCAGAGTCAGTTGGGATTTATAAAGGGAAATCGACGTGGAACGTGCGTGCGCCATGCTTTATAAATCTGAATATTTTCTTGCGCACGCACATCCTGAGTTTCGTGCGTGCGCCATCTTTTGGCGCATTTCCTCCGCAAAGTTTTATGAATGAGGCCCCTAGAATCTTCGTTTGGTAGCCTGCCGACGCTGTGATTATTTAAGTTTCCTTTGGCCCTATACCACAGCGGGATGGAAGTTTAAAAACAAAAACTTGCGAAGCATTTCTACATGCTGAATCGACACATGTCGCATCACGCGTCTATTTCCCCCTGCTGATCATCACAGGCTACCTGTCAACTTCGTGCGTAAAAGAGAGAGAGAGAAAGAGAGAGAGATTCCCCACGCTAGGGTCATTTTTAATAACTCTCCCCTTTCCCCTTTCACACGTGTTACTTCCCCACAAGAGGAGAGTAGCCTAATTTTAAAAAAGGGATGTTTTCAGATCAATAACAAAGGGAAGGCAGTGGGAAATAGCCTAGGTTACATTTTAAAAACCATGGGAGTGGAGTAGATGGCGAGGTGACTCGTTTCGATACAATTGATGGCGAGGCAGGTGCTTAGAATTTCGGTACAGGGTATTTTTGTCATCTATTGCTAGGCCTATCTGTAAATTTGTAACCAATGAATTATGCCAACTGCAGAATATTTAGTGCGCACATAATCAGGCGCGCCTCGCATGTAGTAGAACTTTTAGGGCGACAGACTTGACAATCAAATGCGATAGAACTGACGACTGGCTCTTGGCTTGACAACCAAATGCGATAGAATTAACGACTGACTCTTGACTTGATAAACAAATGCGATAGAACTAACGACTGGCTTTTGGGCCATAGCAACCTGCAGTTTAGAATTAGTAACCTAACTTAGTCGCACGTTTGACGCCAGACAGGTTATAGGGAATTAGTTGCAACCCCATCAGCCAATCAGAAAAGAGGATTCAGTTGCGTAGGCAGATAATAGGCTATATTTGCCCAGGTTTTTCTTCATTAAGTTTCATCAAAGGAACTCAGCACTCAGCAAGGCGTTGTGGTTATTCATCATGTCCACAATCTGGAGTGTTGCTCGCAAAGGGGAAACTGTCCTCTCTGCAAGTTGCATCATGCATCTGATCTTGCGTGCAATCTTGTGTCTTTCACATGTCTGTTCTGCACAATATCTTACACCCTTTCACATACCCACGTTGTCAACACAGATTTGCCTGTTCTGTTTCTTACTTGTATAACAAGTTTTTTTTGTCTGGTTTCTTTGGTTTCTGTACTCCCACCAACTCTATTCTGGGATAACATCTCTTAACGTGAGTACATCAGAATTGATTCCTATGCTTTCTAAATGAAGTTTTATTGTATGACACCAATCACACGTGAGAACAACGTTTGAGTGACTGCAGCTTCCAAACAATCAGAGGCTGCCTCCGGTCGCGGAACCCCGCCTTGTCAGCAGTGGCTAAAACTTTGCAACACAATGGTATGTTCTTCTAAAAGGTGTCACAAACTGTACAGCGTGCGAGCAAGTGGATAAAACCCCCAGCCAACAAGACAACAGGTTCTTGTCATACTGTATAGGGCTCTAATGGGACTTCCAATGATAAACACTTAGCCGCCTAGCATTTTGGAATCCCTGGCTGCGTGTGCACTCCCCTGTGTACAAAACTGCTAGAACCCATGTAGGCTATATGTTCAACCGCTTCCTTATCTTCTCAAATCAAGTGTTCTTGCAGAGGGTTTTTACATTTAGCTGTATATCGTGATGCCTGTGATGTGGTTAAGGCCTCCAGTAACAGATGCGACAGAGTCCTGCTTTGTGTAGTGTTCTGCATATGCTGTTTGTTGAAACAACTACCCAAGACTGTTCCAAGTTAGCCTTTACATCTGCAGATGTTAGACCTGGTGGTTTTTCCACAAGCTGTTCAAGTATTTGTGTGTGTGTGTGCATGCGCACTTTGAGCCAACTGTACAGTATTATTGTGATATATATATACATATTACTATCGTCATTCACAAAAGTGAAGATAGAGGAACTGTGTGAGGACACCAGATGTATCATTATTTACAAAAACAAGGCCTCATTTAAGTAAGGGATAACGGCCGACGAGGTGACCGGTTAATACGAAATTAATGGCGAGGCGGCGGCTCCAAACTTTGGCGACGCGCACAGCGCGACCTCGAAGGCCGTTATCCCGCTTATCTGCCATTATGGAGGGGTACTTTTAATCTATTACTGTCTGTAAAGTTGTCGGAACCATGTTCTATCAAGATAGAATGTTGCTGTGCGGGCGTCCAACTTGACGCTCCTAGAATCTTCGTTTGGTAGCCTGCCGACGCTGTGATTATTTAAGTTTCCTTTGGCCCTATACCACAGCGGGATGGAAGTTTAAAGACAAAAACTTGCGAAGCATTTCTACATGCTGAATCGACACATGTCGCATCACGCGTCTATTTCCCCCTGCTGATCATCACAGGCTGCCTGTCAACTTCGTGCGTAAAAGAGAGAGAGAGAGAGAGAGAGAAAGAGAAAGAGAAAGAGATTCCCCACGCTAGGGTCATTTTTAATAACTCTCCCCTTTCACACGTGTTCCTTCCCCACAAGAGGAGAGTAGCCTAATTTTAAAAAAGGGATGTTTTCTGATCAATAACAAAGGGAAGGCAGTGGGAAATAGCCTAGGTTACATTTTAAAAACCATGGGAGTGGAGTAGATGGCGAGGTGACTCGTTTCGATACAATTGATGGCGAGGCAGGTGCTTAGAATTTCGGTACAGGGTATTTTTGTCATCTATTGCTAGGCCTATCTGTAAATTTGTAACCAATGAATTATGCCAACTGCAGAATATTTAGTGCGCACGTAATCAGGCGCGCCTCGCATGTAGTAGAACTTTTAGGGCGACAGACTTGACAACCAAATGCGATAGAACTGACGACTGGCTCTTGGCTTGACAACCAAATGCGATAGAATTAACGACTGACTCTTGACTTGATAAACAAATGCGATAGAACTAACGACTGGCTTTTGGGCCATAGCAACCTGCAGTTTAGAATTAGTAACCTAACTTAGTCGCACGTTTGACGCCAGACAGGTTATAGGGAATTAGTTGCAACCCCATCAGCCAATCAGAAAAGAGGATTCAGTTGCGTAGGCAGATAATAGGCTATATTTGCCCAGGTTTTTCTTCATTAAGTTTCATCAAAGGAACTCAGCACTCAGCAAGGCCTTGTGGTTATTCATCATGTCCACAATCTGGAGTGTTGCTCGCAAAGGGGAAACTGTCCTCTCTGCAAGTTGCATCATGCATCTGATCTTGCGTGCAATCTTGTGTCTTTCACATGTCTGTTCTGCACAATATCTTACACCCTTTCACATACCCACGTTGTCAGCACAGATTTGCCTGTTCTGTTTCTTACTTGTATAACAAGTTTTTTTTGTCTGGTTTCTTTGGTTTCTGTACTCCCACCAACTCTATTCTGGGATAACATATCTTAACGTGAGTACATCAGAATTGATTCCTATGCTTTGTAAATGAAGTTTTATTGTATGACACCAATCACACGTGAGAACGTTTGAGTGACTGCAGCTTCCAAACAATCAGAGGCTGCCTCCGATCGCGGAACCCCGCCTTGTCAGCAGTGGCTAAAACTTTGCAACACAATGGTATGTTCTTCTAAAAGGTGTCACAAACTGTACAGCGTGCGAGCAAGTGGATAAAACCCCCAGCCAACAAGACAACAGGTTCTTGTCATACTGTATAGGGCTCTAATGGGACTTCCAATGATAAACACTTAGCCGCCTAGCATTTTGGAATCCCTGGCTGCGTGTGCACTCCCCTGTGTACAAAACTGCTAGAACCCATGTAGGCTATATGTTCAACCGCTTCCTTATCTTCTCAAATCAAGTGTTCTTGCAGAGGGTTTTTACATTTAGCTGTATATCGTGATGCCTGTGATGTGGTTAAGGCCTCCAGTAACAGATGCAACAGAGCCCTGCTTTGTGTAGTGTTCAGCATATGATGCCTGTTGAAACAACTACCCAAGACTGTTCCAAGATTGCCTTTAGACTCTAGGTCTGTAGATGTTAGACCTGGTGGTTTTTCCACAAGCTGTTCAAGTATTTGTGTGTGTGTGTGCATGCGCACTTTGAGCCAACTGTACAGTATTATTGTGATATATATATACATATTACTATCGTCATTCACAAAAGTGAAGATAGAGGAACTGTGTGAGGACACCAGATGTATCATTATTTACAAAAACAAGGCCTCATTTAAGTAAGGGATAACGGCCGACGAGGTGACCGGTTAATACGAAATTAATGGTGAGGCGGCGGCTCCAAACTTTGGCGACGCGCACAGCGCGACCTCGAAGGCCGTTATCCCGCTTATCTGCCGTTATGGAGGGGTACTTTTAATCTATTACTGTCTGTAAAGTTGTCGGAACCATGTTCTATCAAGATAGAATGTTGCTGTGCGGGCGTCCAACTTGACGCTCCTAGAATCTTCGTTTGGTAGCCTGCCGACGCTGTGATTATTTAAGTTTCCTTTGGCCCTATACCACAGCGGGATGGAAGTTTAAAGACAAAAACTTGCGAAGCATTTCTACATGCTGAATCGACACATGTCGCATCACGCGTCTATTTCCCCCTGCTGATCATCACAGGCTGCCTGTCAACTTCGTGCGTAAAAGAGAGAGAGAGAGAGAGAGAGAGAGAGAGAGAAAGAGAAAGAGAGAGAGATTCCCCACGCTAGGGTCATTTTTAATAACTCTCCCCTTTCCCCTTTCACACGTGTTCCTTCCCCACAAGAGGAGAGTAGCCTAATTTAAAAAAAGGGATGTTTTCTGATCAATAACAAAGGGAAGGCAGTGGGAAATAGCCTAGGTTACATTTTAAAAACCATGGGAGTGGAGTAGATGACGAGGTGACTCGTTTCGATACAATTGATGGCGAGGCAGGTGCTTAGAATTTCGGTACAGGGTATTTTTGTCATCTATTGCTAGGCCTATCTGTAAATTTGTAACCAATGAATTATGCCAACTGCAGAATATTTAGTGCGCACGTAATCATGCGTGCCTCGCATGTAGTAGAATTTTTAGGGCGACAGACTTGACAACCAAATGCGATAGAACTGACGACTGGCTCTTGGCTTGACAACCAAATGCGATAGAATTAACGACTGACTCTTGACTTGATAAACAAATGCGATAGGACTAACGACTGGCTTTTGGCCATAGCAACCTCCAGTTTAGAATTAGTAACCTAACTTAGTCGCACGTATGACGACAGACAGGTTATAGGGAATTAGTTGCAACCCCATCAGCCAATCAGAAAAGAGGATTCAGTTGCGTAGGCAGATAAAAAGACCTAGATACGCGATGGAGGTCATGGACGACGATAGTCAAGTAGAAGAAACCTTGAATTTTCCAGAGGACAGGAAGTACTTTTAATTTAAATAACCTTTGAAAGTCATATTTAAGAGGAGACAAAAAGTGAAGCGATAAGTATTTATCACACATTTGCTATGACTTTGGTTGCAAGACTAACCTGAAAGGCGCCATTATCACATATGGTGCTAATATATAAGCTCTTGATGCATTACAACATTGATATTAGGACAAGTAGTCAGGATTAAGACATCAAAACACAATGGAATCGTTGAGAAACTACTGTATATCACTGATTCTGGTTGCTATGCACACCAAAAATAGGATAAGATCTGTATACTACACACGCCAAGCTTTCGGTATATAACATGATATGATAACCAACTGCAGAATGGCACTAGAGGCCTTCCCAGTTTACTACTTTATAGTAACTGAAACGTATAGCGCATTCTGGGGGTCATATACAATATGAAAAAAAAAGTATAGTGGGAGTGAGTTATCTTACTGTTACCACTCAAATTCTTATTCAGGACATCTTGATGGTTAACAAAAGTAACCTGGCACTCATAACATAACAATGTAACCGCATGAGGAACTGTATCACAAATTGCTAAGGAAGATGTTTTGCCTAGCAACTGTTGCTATCCAAATAGGTACACCAAATACAGTATGATATCTGTATACTACAGACTCCACGCTTTCATATGGTATATCATAAGCTATGATGACCAACTGCATCATGGCCATAGAGGTCTTTCAGTGTACTACTACATAGAGCTAAAATGCATAGAGCATTCTGGGGTCATGAACAATATGCTGTTTAAAAAAAAAAGTATAATGGGAGTGAGTTATGTTACCGTTACCACTGAAAGTCTTATTTAGGACATCAAAATCACATTAAAAAAGTCATGTGGCATTTTGTTGTTGAGGGGGGTGCGTGATACCCTGGCTCCCGTCCTATATGGTATGGTATCTTAGCGCTCTGCACTAGCCTGATTATCATCGACTTTCAAATCTCTTCAAGATTTGGTCTGACCAAGAGCATAACAATGAACATTTCCCAAACGGCATGATCAACCTGCCTCCCTTGATTTGCTAATGGCTGTATACTTCCCGACAAAGTGGGAGGAGTTCCCGATTTTTTGGGAGGTCAGAAACAATATTGTATTGCTCTTGGCCTGACTAGAAGTAGTCACTAGTAGCGCATTCAGGCCGACTGAGAACCGTGCCTGTGCCCGTTCCCGCACCTAATAGCGAACCGGCTGTCGTGTTCACGCCACAGATTTTAGCGTTCACGAACCAGAAAGTTGGTTCCCAATGCGAACCGCAAAATACTAGGTTTTTCACCGCGAACCGTGACGACAGCATGGTCGTCAGCAGG
The DNA here is from genome assembly GCF_034702125.1 of Engraulis encrasicolus. NCBI lineage: Eukaryota > Metazoa > Chordata > Actinopteri > Clupeiformes > Engraulidae > Engraulis > Engraulis encrasicolus. The sequence continues at coordinate 45,532,002 of NC_085878.1, forward strand.
TTCATCCGGGTAACACAGTCACGTGCGGGAAAAGTTCAGAACCCGGTATGAACACGGGCGGTTCGCCGATAAACACTTTAGTGCCGAACGTAACTGGTGCGGGCACCGGCTCTGGCTCCGTTCTGGTCGGCCTGAAAGCCCTATAAGAGGGCACGGTCTGGCTACTCTGCAACACAGAACCCCCACTCTTCATTGTCTTTAACAAAGATCCCACAGTCTGCAGCACAACCCCTTACCCATGCCAGAATGCAAATAAGCAAACTAACCTGCTTAGAAGGTTTGACTCCAAGGAGGAGAGCTTGGCTTGGTAACCTCCGAAGCTGTGGTCGACCCAGGCACTGCATGGCAGCTTTGATGGCTTCCGGCAGACCCAGGTTTCCTCCGTCAGATGATCTGTGAACCTGCAACAGCAGTTGGTGCCATCCCCCAAAAGCCTAGAGCTCTCCTGAGCATTGCACTGAACTGTCTCTACCTGGCCTTGCGATTTGAAGTATCCCAGGAAGTAAACCTTGTCGGGGTCCTGGTCTCTTTGCCTTGCCAGGACCTGAACCGCCTCGCTGGAGTGAATCATACGCACTGACACTGTTGCTGTGCCAGCCCACTGCAAGGCCAAGTTGATGGTGTATGTGCCGTTGTTGTTATCAGTGACTTGGCCATACACGCTAGCCTTCAGCTCTGTGTTATAGAGCTTTGCCTGAAAGAAATCGCCACCGTAGGTCTTAAGTCGTCCTTTTGTGTCCTTTGCAATTACCGTCAGAGTCACAGATTCTCCCACCTGATACGTCTCCTTGGGATCGACCACAGAGCATGTGCATTGACTTGGATCTGTGGCTTGGTCAGCTGTCGTCAGGTCTTGTGCAGGTTGGGGCCACTGAATCTCGGTCATCAGGGAAAGCCACTCAGACAAATCAAGTAACGTGCTATTGGTCCACGTTGGAGCACTTAAAGTGGTCACTGTGTTCGTTGGGTGATGGTGTGCGTATTCCCTGTTGGGATGTTGGGATGATTCAAAGTAGGGGATGCCATTAGGTAATGCTAATGATGGATACTGGTGCAACTGAAATACTTCATTGATGGGTTTGACCTACACGTGGGTGGAAAGTGTTAATGAAAATGTGGTAATGGGTGACATGATTTCAGGTTGATGAAAGTCATCGCCAAAATATGGTTTTAGTTTGCCTAGTTATCATCGACTTTAAAATCTCCTACCGAGAAATGTTTTGAAAATGATAGCATTTTCATTTTATTCACAGTTTACCAAACGTCCCAACTTCACCGGAGTTGGGGTTTGTACGATCGTACAGTACGTAAAGGCTAAAGCACAATATTACAACATAACTTACCAGAGAGTGTATGAGGAACAAAACTACACAGAGACATGGTATAACGAGAAGAACTCTTTTCCCCATTCTTCACCTAGAAAATAAGAAACAAGTGAGAAAGTGAATAAAGGGCGATGCATGTATGGCCATGCTGTTGGCAAAATGTCGGGTAATTGTGTTGGCATCTTAGTGTGGGTATGTCTAGGCTATGTCAATGTTTCAAAGTAAGCTTACAAGTATATGAATGCAGATAGAGTATAACAACACTGAGGAGAGTCCAAATTACAGGGTTCTGCAGGTGGTCAGTTTTATTTCAACTCTAAAGCTATTACATAATATTGAGTAGAACTTACTGACTGTTTTTGAGTGGGACCAAATCAGGGGCGGAGCACTGGTATTGTAACAGGGGGTGCGGGAGATGTTTCAGAGGCCCCCTCTGACAAATGTCGCACTGGAGTCTGCCATCGTAATGAGCTGTAAATAATGTCTGGTCATTCAGTATAATAGTTAATATATAGGCCTACTGACTTTGCTGCTCAGCATAGAAATGTTCATGTTAATGGTGTTAGCCCCCTGCGAGGTGTTTGGCGATCGAAAGCCCTTGGCAGGGCCCCTCCAAGTGGTGGCCCCTAGGCCCCCCCTCTGCTCCGCCACTGGACCAAATGTTATCTGAATGAAGTTAATTTCAACTATTTAAAACACTATATTTAAAATGAGGATGTTTGCTGTGCAAGCCCTTGGTCATGCAGGCTCTCACCATCCACAACAGGAAATGACACATAGACCAAAAAGATATTATCTAAAAAGAGATGTATCCTCCAGCCTGTGGCCACAAGGCCTCCGACGACAAGGCCAACCACCCCCCACCCCCAGCCTAGTCAAGATAGTGGCCTTGGACAACAAGGCTACCTCTCCCCCAAAAACAAGGAAACAATAAAGTATCCTTGCTGTCAAGCGGCCCCCTTAATAAATGAAATCTTCTCATAAAACATGCTTTTGTGTTTACTTGGGAGTTACGTGTACATATCTCTATCTAGGCCTACCATTTACCATACAATCTGTGCTGCCTTGTGCTCTCATCACACAAGCTGATCTTGGTCCAAACTGTTCCCCACCAAATTGACCGTCAGGGGTATTAAACAAGCTACCTCCTGCTAAAGGACTTAAGTCATCCTGCTCTACCTGACATATCAGTTGCGTAAGATGATCTGCCTATCGCTAAAGGTATGTTGTTCTGTGTAGTTCCTGTGCACTTTTTATCTGCTGGTGATGTTGGCTATGATTATGTCCACTTTTGAAAGTCGCTTTGGTTATAAAGTGTCTGCCAAATGCAATGCAATGTAATGTAATGTAAGCGTGTACTACATGTTTAATATGTTGTGCAGTAATGTGTACTGCGTGCTGCTAGACACCTAAATTAATGCTGCTGCTAGACACCTCCATTTCCTTTGGGATTAATAAAATTTTATTCTACTAGAAAGGTTCAGATGCATGAGTGAAGACCACATAGGCATAGGGCATGAGATGCACATTGGACTGGTTGCCTTCTAAAGATCAACTGTCAGGCACCTGTCAAAAAAGGCACAGGTCTGGCAACAATACACAATGTAAATGACATAGAGAAATTGCACAGGGGCCTCTTTTGTTTACACCACTGCCATGGGTCATGTCATCCTCTCACACGGCCTCTCATATCACTGCTAGGCTCACAACCTGCACCTGTTCCTGATTTTCCAGCTAGATGGCTCCAAGGTCTCTGCATGCATATCCACCTGTCTCTCTGACCCGTCCATATGGATGAAGGAACAGCACCTGCAGCTGAGCCAATGGCAGCCATGGTACAAGTGAGCCTGCAGCTTTGCACAGTCATTAGGCTCAGACGACTTTGATGGCAACGGTTGATGTTGACGAAGCACGTGAGCGAGAACTTGTTGTCACGATGTGGGTGGTATTAAATACAGCGCATTTAAAGTCGGCCACAGATATGCACGAGATGATGAGCTCGCACCAGTTTGATCTACTAACGGTGTGGGGGGACAGGTGGAGAGGAGGAGCTGAAGTGGGGAGCAGTGCAAACTGGTGTAGGGGTGTGAGAAAAGACTCATATACACACGAGTGAGTTGTTGACCAACGAGTTCATGGGAGTGTGACCTCCGAGGCGGTCTGCAGACGAGCATCAACGGGGATAAGCAACTGCAGGGGTTGCAAGATCCGACTGCAGTCGCATTCATCCCGCGATAGTTTGACACCATGTGACATGTCACCTCGTCGACGCAACATGACTGAAATTTAGAAGTTGGACAGGAAATCTAACCATCATGCAGCATTTTCATCCAGAGTGCATTGCTGTCTGCATGCGCATGCAGACGTTGATGGAAAATGAAATGCAGATACTCCGATCTGAAAGACAGCATGGAAGCTGGACTAAACACAGTGGCTGTCACGAGGGAGCTAATCAGAGAGCATGGAGGGGTGGAAAGACGCGAGCTGCGCGACAAATGGAAGCTAGCTTGCAGTTTGTTTGAACTGACACGATTGCCTATGGCGCTACATACACCAAATGATCCATTCGAAATTGCCGTTGGCAATTGTAGACCACACCTCCCCTCTGAGACATTCAGTAGACAGTCTCCAGACAGTATCTCACTTGTGATATGGTTTGGTGTGACCCAGGCAAAGAAGACCAAAAAACAGCAGACTGTTCTCCTACTTCTAAAGACCATTCCTGCCACAGAGTGACACTACAGACACATCCCCACACACAAGTTTAGGGTTAGGGTTAGGATTAAGGTTAGGGTTAAGGTTAGGTAGGACAATGTTGGAGCAAGGGAGAGATGGCATGAAGCTGACACAACGACAGCGCTCCCCTCCCGGAATGCACGCTGCTCGGGTGGTCTCTCTCTCTCACTCGCTCTCTCTCGCCCTCTCTCTCCCCCACTCTCGACGACAGCGCGCGTTGCCCAACCACTAAAAACAAGGCTATATCGTAGCGGCACCACAAAGCATACAGTTGATTTTCCGCGAGACTGGGCTCACCGGAAGGTGTCCTGGATTTCACATGCAGAAACATGGTCACCAGAGATTTACTCCAGTGGAGAGGTCAGAGCAGGCTCTACGTGTTCAGGAAGCTGAGACCCTTCCCTGTCTTCAACAGACTCCTGCTGTGTCCTATTCTAGCTATTGCCTGTTGGGGTGGTAGCAAGAAGAGGGACGCTTGAGGTCTGTAGTGAGGAAAGCTGGGTCTGTAGAGGGCATGGAACTGGACGCTGTCACCTCAACAGCTGAGAAGAGGCCCCTGAGCAGAGAGTACTCCATACTTGACAATGAGACTCCCCTGCACCCAGTTATGACCAACCAGAGGAGCCTGTTCAGCTACAGACTCTGTGCCATCCCCTGCCGGAAAGACAGACCACAGAAGTTTTTGCACCCAAGGCCATCCAGCTCTTTAAAGTGATACTGTCCCAGTAAGCTCATATTACACCCCTCTTTGAGTTAAATAATTGAGTTTTACCTCTCTCACTGGCGGTTAACTGGTCTCATAAGAATCAATGTTAACTGCTAGCTTAGAGGTAAAATTTGCACTGCCATACACAGAGAACGGTTGAAAGACGGAGAAAGGTAAAACTCAATTATTTAACTCAAGGGGAGGTGTAATATTAGCCTGGTTCTCACACAGACCCTTCATGCTTCGTGCATCTTCGTTAAACTTTGTGAGCTTGCACGAGGGTCTGGTAATCTTAGACGAGCCCGAACAGCATCCAATATTTCATGGTCGGTCCAATCACAATCGCGGGGTGGGGTATATACAAGTCAGTGGTTGAAATAGTAGTGATTAAAAAAAAGCCACGTGAATTCTCTAATCAGGTTCGAACTGTTTTGAACACACCCGCGCCTTTCCAGAGCTAAGCGATAGTCAGTGCTCCAGATAACAACCATCTCGTGAGAACCAGGTTAGTGTAATATGAGCTCATTTCCAAAAATGGGACAGTATCACTTTCACACACCACACTGAAGGGTACACTGAAATAGATCGACACCCTCCCTCCACCCCACCCCCTAGTCCACACACACACACACACACACACACACACACACACACACACACACACACACACACACACACACACACACACACACACACACACACACACACACACACACACACACACACACACACACCACCCCCAGTCCCACCTCTTGGACTCTGTTTCTCTAAGCAACTACACTACACCCCACCCCATTGCCTGGGACAACTACAACACAAAGTTTGCCTGATGAAGACCTAAAGGTCGAAACGTTGCGCTCTATTAAATACACAGTAGACAAGAAGTGTCGCGGATTTTATTTCTTTTTCACTTTGATAGCCGCTGTGAATACCTCGGACATTTTTCTACTGCACTGAGGGACCCTTAATAAGAACAATCACCCAGAACTTTAACTGCACTGCAGATCTTTTTCGATACCCTACCAGGACGTTTACTGTGTGTGTGTGTGTGTGTGTGTGTGTGTGTGTGTGTGTGTGTGTGTGTGTGTGTGTGTGTGTGTGTGTGTGTGTGTGTGTGTGTGTGTGTGTGTACTGCTGTAGGCTGACTTGTATTCAAGTCAGGCTGACTTGTAGGCTGACTTGTACTCAAGTGTATGTTTACTCCAATGTACTATAATGGGCATTAGGTATTTGTGTGTGTTTTTTCTATTTGTGTTTAATAAGATGACTGGCAGCTTAATTTCCTTCAGTTTTAATAAAAGTACTCTACTCTACTATACTCTACAAGAAGGTCTGTGAGCCAGCTATAAGTAAGTAACAGGTTATGGCATGTTAAAATTCTGTCTGTGGTTAAGTGAAAGGGAGTACAAGTGCCCCAAGGTTATGTACAGTAGGCCAACATGTACACTAAATCATGTCGGCCAGTAGTTCCCAACCTGAACCAGGGGTATGAGAGCACACTGCAGTGGAAAATGTAATCATAGTAGATAATAGATCATAGGCTCATGGGCCATTCAGCTGTTTAAGAACACACAGAAGGACATCATCATTGGGCACTGAACTGACTAAGGCCCTGGATGCAACATTTTTCAGTAGTTTTTACTATCTTTCACTAGGTACTGTTGCAATGCACTATCTAGGACAGTGGTTATTAACATTTTTTTCTGAAAGCACCCCTTTACAGTTGAGGAGGATATTATTAGCCTCCCTCCTGAAATTAGACATTTCTCTTGATTTTTCAGTGAGAATGACCATTATGAACCGTTTCTGTTATTCTGGAAACACATACACTGATGGAGATAATGTCCAATGAGTTGAATTTTCATTTTTCTATCATTACAATGAGTTTAAACAAAAAAGGGCAAAAATGACAAGGACAAAATTATTAGCCCCCTGATCATTAATAGTCAATATGACGCCATTTATGAACCAAAACTGACAACAGGCACTTTGATCAGTTGTTACCTAGGTTGGCACATGCCCCACTAGGGATTTTGGCCCATTTCTTCACTGCAAAGTGTTTTAGCTGTCCAAATTGCATTGATGCTGAGCATAGACATTTGCCACAGACTCTCAGTGGGATTGAGGACTGCACAGGTAATTCCAGTATCACGGTTTTAGTGTCCTTGAAGAACCTCTGAACTAATTTAAATGTTTACTTTGGGTTATGTTGTTGGAGGACCCAGCAATCCAGATCCAGACCCAGACTCCCTGTGTCTGAGGCTGAGCAGTCTAAAACTTGATGCACCCACCACTATGTGTAACTGGAAACTGCTTAGTCTCATTAGACCAAAGAAGCATTGGACACCTGCCTAGATGATTGTTATTGACCTGGCCTCACCTGGAGTTTTTATTTCAAGAAAGACAGCTGTTAGGGCTTGTCATCATATTGGGCTTTGGGGCCATCATCACAGAAGAACCCTTTTCCTAAAGGCGGTGCATATCAGAGTGTTATCGAGCTTTGCCTATGAACATTTGAAAGTCAAAAATGAGTTTTGAAAGTCTCTGCTTTCATCTGATGAGATTCAATTGCACCTGCTTTGATGCATGAATTCTGCTTCTGTCAGGTGAAGAAAGGGGTAGTCCTTAAAACTTCATAACATGGTTTCCACAGTTAAACATGGTGGTGGAAGCATCATTCTGTGGCAGCCTCAGCCACAGGAAACCTTGTTTGGGTGTACGGCACCATAAAAACAGATGATTATGATAGAATGTGGAAGGTGACCATGCAAAAGTATGATCATAGAGGAAGCTAAGATCTTCACTGGATCTTTCAATAAGCTAATAACCCAAAACTTTCATCCAAAATTGTTCAAATGTTCTTCAAGGTTACTAAAACCATGATCATGTTGTGGTTCAGATCTCAATCATTTAGACCGTCTTTGAGGAGTGCTGAAAATGAATGTCCATCCTCAACATCCATGCAATTTGGATTAATTTAACTATTTGCAATGAAAACATTGGCCAAAATCCCTGGTAGGGCATGTGCCAACATAGTTAACAACTAATCCAAGTGCCTGATGTCAGTTTTGGTTCATAAATGGCACTCTATTGAATATTAATGATAAGGGGGCTAATAATTTTGTCCTTGCCATTTTTACCCTTTTTTGTTTAAACTCATTGTGAAAATGGAAAAATCGAAATTCAACTCATTGGACATTATCGCCATCAGTGTATTTGTTTCCAGAATAACAGAAACGGTTCATAATGGTCCTCCTCACTGAGAAATCAAGAGAGATGTCTAATTTCAGGAGGGGGGCTAATAATATCGTCCTCCACTCCTTTACCTCTGCCCAAGACTAGCAGTGCACCCCCAACCCAAACTTAACACATGTTCAATAAATTACAATGATTCTTGAATGAGACATTAACCAATACCTTAAGTACATAACACGGGGACTAAAACATGTTTTAACTGGTTTTGACTTGGCCTGATTATAATGTTCACAAGCAGAATTTTGGTCACAACCTCAACACAAACAAAATTCCACGCACACCCTCAAATCTCTGGTGCACCCCCAGGGGGTGCCCGCACCCCAGGTTAAGAACCACTGATCTAAGATAATCACGGCACTACCGAACTCTCATGCCCACTTGACATACTTAAAAAAAAAAACCATATATATATATATATATATAAATATGCTAAAAAAATCAACGGTTCACAAGAGAATGTTGATCATGGAGGAGTGCTTCTTCACTTTTTTTCTCTTTAGCAGGTGCTCTTTGGCTCAAGGAAATAAAGTTTCTTAAAATTATGGTCAGACTTAGCTCCAGTTGTGGCTGTTGATAAGGTCTGCCAAAGATTCCAAGGCACACTGCTGGTGAAGTTAAAAAGCCTTTAATTAAATGGGCTGACGCGTTGCGACTACTGTCTTCTTCAGAGCCTAAACACATTCAGCCCAGAAGATGTAAATCAGGACAGCAGTGCCCTACCCTACCTATCATGCTCAGGGCACCACTCTATGATCACTTAACCCTTTGTTTTCATGCACCTTGCTAGGATTTATGTTCTTTGTTGAATACTTTTTACGTCAGTGGCATTGTCACTTGTGCTTATGGCTGGGCGACAGGATGTCATAGTGGCTATGTTCTATAACAGGGGCGAAGAACCTTTTTCATTCGAATGGCCACTTCAAATTTTATAATGTCCTCCAAGGGCCGTAGCCTACTATGAACATAAACCAGGATTTCCCCCTGCATTTTAGGCCTATATTGAAGGCAGCCACCTTTACAACAGACCCCATCTTATAGGTCCCCTGAACACACAAATTCATTGTATTGTAAAATGTAATTTGTAAGATTCCTTTACAAAACATGTCATATTTCATGTGAACCTACATAACGTTAAAATTATGTCAGGGGGCCCTGCCGTGGCCTAACGGTATGGCACGGGTTACTATGGCGGCGACCCGGGTTTGATTCTGGCTCGGGTCATTTGCCGATCCTTCCTCATCTCTGAACCACTATCCTGTCAAAAAATATATAAATAAAAAAAACCCTAAAAAATAAAATAAAATAATGATAAGACTGATAGGTTCCCCATCCCTGTTGTAATAGCCTACCTTGCGACTGCAGTTTGACATGATTCATCTTTTGACATTGCTTGAACTGCTTGGAACTCCCTGCAACTCATCTTTGCAACCACTAGCAACCGTCTTGTTGTGAATCTTGGTCTGAACTGGGCTTTAGTTCTCTACTACAATATAACTCCACACCACAATAGCCTAGGCCTACTATAGCCTATCACAGTGTTTCTCAACCTTTTTTTAGGCGAGGCACCCTTTCAATTCATGAAAAATTTCAAGGCACCCCAAACCAACAAGCAGTAACATGGCATCGCATCCGATACCACACAAGCTTAGAAAAGTAACACATTTGGTCACACGACCTACGTTCGAAGTTGCAGCTTACTGGGGTGACCTAAATTTACTTTATTGTGCGTAAATGGCAGATGAAAGATTCCACTGACTAGCATTAACTTATCAATTTAGACAAATATGTATTATATTACATAATTTATTTATCAGCCACTTTTCTGTGGCACCCCTGGGGGGGGCCCGCGGCACCCCAGGGTGCCCCGGCACCCCTGTTGAGAAACATGGACCTACCATAGACTTATCTGTCAACACTCATTCTTGGTCATCTTAATCTTGTCTACCTCAACTCAGAGTTTTTGCACAATTGCCTTTTTATTTTAGGCCCATTTCATTTTAATCAATTAATTTATTTAGCCTACTTCTTTCTTGCGTCAGTTCTTTCATTCATTAATGCATTCATTCATTCATTTCTGTAGTTTTTATTTTCCCTCCCATAGGCCTATATGCGTCTTGAAATGTCCATGTGTGGGCATTAGGCTATGTATAATGTAAGCTATAGGTTTATTGACACGAAATTTCCCACGGGATCAATTAAGTTAGGCCTACTAATTGGCATAGTAGACAAATACACTTGACATTTTAATTTTCCACTCTGCAAACCGATTGCTGATTCTTTTATTTTAGTTTGTGAGTCGTGTGTAAACTGTTCAGAAGTTGTATTGAACAGTTTGAAATCATTTCCTTTCAATCGTAATTTCTGGGCTTCTTGTCTTTACGACGCTCGACGCTCAATAGTTTCTTAAGCGCGAGATCTTCAAAAGTGCAGTGCACATTAGATAGGGGCCCTAGCCTGATTCACATGGTTTGCGCTCATTATTCATTCCAATGGCAGCGCAAAATAGCGTAGACTACAATTATATTTGTGTGCCAATTGTTGGACTTGCACAACAAACCGCGCGCGCAAAAAAAAACAATCAATCAATAAAAAAATGTGTCACCATTTGCATGCAAACCTGCAAATACCCTATACCGGACACTTATTTAGGCTATAGCCTATGATTAGCCTATGGGGAACTTTCCCATAAAAGTTGACGGTATGAAAACGACAGTTTTAGTGTATACTACTTCAGTATTCATGAGCTCTCAATTTTTAGACTAATTCAACTTCATTCACTTACAAGCATGACAAACAGAAAAAGTTACAACTTACATGGTCGGGAACAAACTTCTCCTCAGACAGTCTTATCCGAGCTCGTGACAGTTTTACTATAACGCACCCATGGGGCTGGACATAACCTATCACACATCCTGAGACGTAGGCTGGATAACACCACCTTAAAAAGGTCTGGTGTCTGTCATTGTCAGCTATAGGAATAGCCTATAGACCTAATGAGAAAAGAGGAAGTTCCTTTGGTATGTAAGCAGACATTGTCTGCTATAGCCTAGCCCAATAACCTGCATTTATTGTTAGACCCAAATAATGACAATAATCATAATAATGAAAACAAAAATAAAAAAAGATAGACTTCATGTATATCCAATATCAGGTCAAGAACCATGTAGAGTTACACTGCCCCCTGTTGTTATATCCAGAACCAAACAATTTTTTTTCATGCATAGCCTATCAATATTTGTTACACCAGAATGTAGCTATAGTATGGTTCCCTATTTTTTTTGGCCCCATTGTCAAGCTGGCTGTGTACATATAGGCCTACAGACAGTTTGCTGCTGCTGCTTGAGTTAGGCACTCAGCACTATACCAGCAGGAAGAAGGGAATATTTTAAAAAGCCTTTATTAGATGTGTCTACTCATAATAAAAAATGTCAACATGTTTCCATCACAATTTTGGTCTTCACAGGCCAAAGGGACAAGGCAACATTTTCCGCTGATTAAACATTCAAAGTTAAGTACAGTTCACCATTCTCAAACAGACATTATGATCACAGGATGCATCCTTTTCAATGGTTGTTTAAGAATTGAGAAGACACTTGCTGCACCAGTGTGTTTCAAGGAGTATGAGCCATCGTTTTCACTCATGGATAGGCTGTCACAAATACCATATCCCCATTGAGAATCTTTCAGATGTGCCAGAGAAGACTTTGGGCAGCATTGAGACTCCACCACCATCATCAGAACAATATTTTGATTAAAAAACACGGAATGGAAAAAAATGTTGTGCCATTGCAGGGAGACACTTATCAAAGCCATTCCAACAAGATACTGTATTCATCAGACCTGATTTTTGGGTTGCATTTTTTTGTCTGGGCAGTGTATGAAAAGCTGTGAGGTATTGCTAAAGATGTACAATATTTTTTAAATTCTCTTTCAACCTTTGAGGGCGTTTTGAGCAGCGCTGTGAAAAGTAAAGGCTCAGCTGAGCACAACTGTAAATGGAGACCATGGGGAACTGGGGAACAAATTATTAAACATGAGTTCTGTATCGCTTCAGTAGTGCAGGAACCACAGGTAGCCTACCATGTGACCTGTGTGAGTTGAAAATATAACCAAACAGAAATAATATTTGAAACTCTAAAACTAAAGAAAGAGGGCAGGTCTCAAACACAATCATTAAATTCATCCTTAGATTTTACACGATTGGGCACAGCCATCTATTTTACTCCTCACAATTCCTGTGATCAAATTTGCAAAAAATAATCAAGCACTGTCTTTGTTCTCACCAGTGTTTAGATATATTATGGACTTGTACCATAATAAACACCGTACAGTAATACAGTAAAACAAGAGAGAATGCATAAAATGAGGCCAAAAGTAGAACTGTGAAAATAAAACAAACACAGGAAGCAGTTGTCGACACATTGTCAATGATGACCGAGTGAAATGTCAGTTCATGTTTCAGAAAAAAACTTTATTTGCTAGTATAGCATCAGGTGCTCAAAACCCTGTCCTTCATACAGAGATGTGTGGCCCTTTAGTCTTGACAAAATGAGATGACAAATGATGTAAATGAGATTCATGTACGGTAATCACACTAAAGAGTCCTTCCCCAAGAAAAACAAAAAGTCTTGGCTAGTCATATCGTATTGTCACCTTGCAACCTGTGAACACAAGCGTGCATTGAGGGAGAAGCTTGGCCAGGGCTCGTCGTATGGCAGGCACTGGGTCCGTCTCATCATACTGGCCTTCTGGTTCCTTGTCAGGCTCTTGTCCCTCCCCTTCCTGCCCCCTCTCCCCAACCTGACCTTCAGCAGCCTGCTCCTGCTGCTCTGGCGCGGCTCTGACCTCCGCGTCTCCCTCCACCCCCTCCCCTGCCCACTCGCCACCCCCTCCATTACCACCACCCTCACCACCGTCCTCCTCTGGCTGCCGCTGATGAACCTGGAAGTCCACCTCACAGAACTCCAGCCGCCTCAGGCCGCGGAGGATGCGGCAGCTGCGGAGGACCTGCATCTCACTGAGGCGGCAGCTGCGCAGCTGCAGCCAGTGCAGGTCACGCAGGCGCCTCAGGCAGAGCAGACCAGGCCCCACCTCTCGCCCCCCCAGACTGACCTCCTCCAGGCCCGGCCAGCCCACCCCCAGACCCAGGGACGCCATCTGCAACTGGTAGCCCGGTCGGCCAAAGTTGCCCATCTCCAGGCGTCGTAGGCGAGATAGGCCGCCTGTGGGGTGCTTGAGGACCAACTCTTTGGGGGCGCAGTTTCGCACGCCTGCCGCCGTGACGCGGATGACGTCGCGCAGCTCTAGTCGAGTCAGTTTCTCCCACGAGCTCAGGCTCTGAAGATGCTGGTCAGTAAAAGACGGGACATTGTCCAGGACGAGAGTCTCAATGGTGATGCTTGGCCCAACAGAGGCCTGCCCTTTGCCTGACTTGCTGTCAGCTCCCTCAGCAACCTGGAGGCTGGCAGCCGGGGCTGCCTCCCCCTCTTGGCCATCATCTGGGGCAGACTGGGAGAAGAAGCCAGGGGGCAGCTCACATCCGTGCAGCTCCAGCACCTGTAAAGTCCGGGGCAGTAGGGAACAGCTCCGCAAGCCCCTGAGGTCCGCATGGAACATGGACAGTCTGCGCAGTCGAGGGCATTTATTGGCAAGGGACTGCAGCCAGGACTCGGACAGCAACTTCCCTGCCCTCGCAGACAGCAGCAGGCCTCGTAGACGCAAGCAGCGCAGGCCACAGCCCAGGTATTGGCGAAGTAGAACCCACAGCAAGTGCAAGGTGATCTTGGAAACAGTAGGAAGGTGGTTAAAGTGGGGCAGATTTAGTCTAGGTTTTACTCACATTTGCAATAGTGCATCAGAATATATCTCTGAAATGTCACAAAGGATCATCTATTAAGACATTTCAACTCAGGGACAAAAATCAGCATACCCCTTTCCAGGTGGTGAGATCAACATTACGCCACAGTCTTTGGTCTTTCACTAAACGTCTCCATCTCTTACATACCCTGGATATATTAGAGGAAAGCATACAACTCTTTAGGGTTTCACGTTTTCAAACCTACCACTTTAGATGAAGCAGGAAGTGGAACAGCAACATGAAAATTAACAACAAAGGAAGAGTGACACAAGTCAAGTGCAATATGCAAGGCATAATGGCCATAAACATGAAATTTAAGCAGAAGGTAGAATGTCGAAAAAGCGTTTGACACATAATGGAAAGAAAAATCGTTAACAAGCCCGAGCTGGCATGCACGGACAGGCATCATTTTATCGTGAAACATGGACAAAAGGAACCTTTGGAGAGAACACATTGTGGTCAACAGTTATGTTACTCGTGGATTACCTGCCAGCGCGCACGAGCTCTTTGATATTTAAATAGGATAAAATATCAATTAGAATATTTTCAGGGAAGTAGTCCAATGTGCAAGTTTTGATGTCAGCCATTTTGTAAACAATATGGCGTGGGAACTACTGTTGACTGCACAACAATTACACGGCCATAATATACAGACGGACCAATTTTCTTCGTGTAGTTATCTTTAAATATACTGTCAGAAAATAGAATATATATGTACATATTTTTTCTTAAAGTGATGCTAGTTATGTCTGAAACTCTATCTCCACGCAGAGATGTTTTAAATAGGATTAGAGAATTACTTTGCTTTGTTCCCGTGCCCCCCCCCCAAGGTTCTTCATCAAAGTTCCTGCTCCACACAGCAGGTGGCAGCACTTCACCAACGAGTGTTCTTTCCGAAACTCACGCGCGCCTGCGCATTTGCGTCGACAGACAAGATGGCGACTAGCAATGGTGGTGGAATGGAAGTGGATGAAGCAGGTAATTTTGTTATCATTTAAATCATAAACTACCAATATTGGTTGTCTGAAAGCTGTTATTCAAGCCACACGAATGTAATTGAGACGTGTCTCGTGGATGTTTCAGTCAGAAATACTAATTGTTGTACTTGCATGGTTATTCCCATCCGCACAAACACTCGGCTACTTCGATTCAAAGTTGTTTACCTTTTCTAGTAGCTCCACTTCTTTTTACTACTAAAGTAACATCGTCACGTAAAATGCTCCTGCACAACAGCTCACATGTGTTTGTGCACCCATGACATAGTCTACATCAAGAAGCTCCTCTGCACACATCTTACATCACTATTCTTACGTCCGATGGCATAAACGAGCTAGCTACATCCACAAAAACACTAAAATTCAGAGATTCAGACATGCTAATGACGTGTCTACGTGCTGGACAGCTTCTATGTAGGAAGTAAACTGAGAAAACTCGCTAAAAAGGACAACTATGTTAATAGCTCAATTGTTCTTCATGAAAATGATGTGTTGTTATGCCACAGCAGGGCCCAGCGTCATGGCCTCGGGGGTCACTGGGAGTGTGTCTGTGGCCCTGCACCCGCTGGTCATCCTCAACATCTCAGACCACTGGATACGCATCCGGGCCCAGGAGGGACGTCCCATGCAGGGTAGGTCAGGCAGGAAGCACTAGGCACTGGCCTGTGCCCCATCACATCATGCTCCGACCATCAGGCTGAGTAATCTTGTGTTGAAATCTTTTGATAAGTTCAGGCAAAAGGGTAGCAGTTAACTATGGAATTATAGAATAATTGAATTGTGCATGTGTATAAATATACAGTAGCCTATAACCATTTTTGCTCTTTCCTTTTCAGTGATCGGTGCCCTAATTGGGAAACAGGAGGGTAGAAATATTGAGGTGATGAACTCCTTTGAGCTGTTGTCCCACACAGTGGACGACCAAGTGCACATCGACAAAGAATACTACTACACAAAAGAGGAGCAATGTAAGTACTAGCTGGCGATGGCTGTCTATGTGTACACCCGAGGCGTACAGTAGGTGTGTGTGTGTGTGTGTGTGTGTGTGTGTGTGTGTGTGTGTGTGTGTGTGTGTGTGTGTGTGTGTGTGTGTGTGTGTTTGATCATCATTGTTCAGGTTTGAAATAATGAAAGAAACCATGTTATGTGTTCATGTTCATGTCCCTTTGTCATGTCGCGTGTGTGTGTGTGTGTGTGTGTGTGTGTGTGTGTGTGTGTGTGTGTGTGTGTGTGTGTGTGTGTTTAGTTAAACAGGTTTTTAAAGACATGGAGTTCCTGGGGTGGTACACAACAGGCGGCCCCCCTGACCAGTCTGATATCCACATTCACAAGCAGGTGAGAGAGCAATCGATAGTGTTTCATGTCTGATGCACCAACACTTGTACAATATGCTAGATTAAAGATGCTTCACAAACGTATCTGCGTAGTGAGGAGTAAACATGATCATTTTAGAATTCTGAGGTCTTTTTTTGTTTTGTTTCGTTTAATTTCATTTTTTGTGTTCTACACACAGGTGTGTGAGATCATTGAGAGTCCCCTTTTCCTCAAACTCAACCCCATGACAAAGCACAGCGATGTAAGTGGAATTCAGGGCAATTGGACCTACCGCGATAATGGTTTATAAAATTAATGTTTTTCAAATATGTCCGCATTTCCTCCAGGATTAGCATTACAATATGAGATCATTTGGACTGTGGGGACATGCACAAGACAAGTGCACCTATAATTTCCCTCTCCTTTCTTTCCCTGCATACAGCTTCCTGTCAGTGTGTATGAGTCAGTTATCGACATTATCAGTGGAGAGGTAAGTTGAAGCTGATGAATGTTAGAGGCAATGGTATTGATGAGGTCGTGGATGTAGATTTGAAGCAAGTAGTCAGCCATGGAATGTCACAGATTAGATAACAGAAACACCAATACACCATCAATCTCTACTTAATTGTTGTGTGAGGTAGATAAAGGCTGACTTTACCAAAATGAGGGGGAAACATCTTGTTACAGACTGAAGTAACATAATCTACAATAGTCCTTTCACATGAAGGTCACAGACATGTGTTGTCAAGAAAAGTGATTTTTCTTCAAATATTCCACTTGAATTAGTTCTTCTGTATGTCTGAACAGATTTTAACCACAGTGCTCTTGAGCTGCTATAGTAGACCATAGCTACTGTTCTGAATACCTTTCCTGTAGCATTAAAGCTAAATCCCCTCTGTCCCTAATGTCCCACTTCTGATTGCTGTGTGTCCCTCCCAGGCCACCATGCTGTTTGCGCAGCTGACCTACACTCTGGCCACAGAGGAGGCTGAGAGGATAGGAGTGGACCATGTGGCCCGCATGACAGCTACCGGCACAGGGGAGAACTCTACAGGTAGGCTACCCAACAACTAGCTCCACTACTTAGTTAAAACACATATGCTGCACAAAGATGCCATGGTTATGATTATTAAAGCAATATGTAGTAAAAATATGTATTGTTACTAGTGCTTTATGGCATTGCAATTCTGTGCACCCTTTGTCCTTAAAAAAAAGAAAAAACAGGCCATCATGTGTGAACCTTGTGTTTTTTACAGTAGCAGAGCACCTTGTAGCCCAGCACAGTGCCATTAAGATGCTCCACAGCCGGGTGAGGGTGATCCTGGACTACGTCAGAGCAGTGGAGGCTGGTAAGCACACATGCATGCCCAGGGCCGCTGAGTGCTCTGGCCAGGCCCAGGACAAAGTTGTCTGAAAGACCCCTATAGCTCAAACCCCCCAGCCCAATGCATACAATGTAATAAGGGCCCAATTTTGGGGCCCCTCTCTCCCTGGGCCCGGGACAACTGTCCCCTTTGTCCCCGCTGTCGGCACTCCTGTGCATGCCTGGTCATATCTACTGGTGCTGCTATAAACTTCTATGCAATTGCCTCTGCTTTTTGCACCCGTTTTAACAGTGTAATATACTGCATATCCTACTCGTTACCATTATTGTGTTTTACTTACTATTTATTGTTCATGTTATTGCTCACTTTTATATTGCTCCTCTTCTCCTCCATTTGATATCTCTTTCCCCTGGTCCATTTGATATATCATGCACCTTGTACAGGAGTCTTGCACGATACGAGTCAGAGTGGTGAGAGTGAAAATTGGAGTGACTTTCTCTTGAGTTGGTCCACTCGGATTTAGGCTTACGTATAGCCCTATTTTTGGAACATTTATTAGCTGTTTCATTTACACTTACTGCCCGAGGGCTAAAAAGTGAAGAGAGGTCTGTTCATTACCAAAATCCACTTGGTACTCATTTTGGTCCACATGTGCCACACCAGTGTGCTAATTTTCCACAGACTGTGAAGGAGTTTGACCTTTGTAAACGTGTGTGTGTGTGTGTGTGTGTGTGCGTGTGTGTGCGTGTGTGTGTGTGTGTGTGTGTGTGTGTGTGCGTGTGTGTGTGCGCACGCACAGGTGAGGTTCCCTACAATGGTGAAATTTTGCGAGAGGCCAACGCCTTGTGCCACAGGCTACCTGTGCTCAGCACCATCAAGTTCAAGACCGACTTCTACGATGTGAGTTTCACGGTGTATAGACTTGACATTAACCCAGCTTTCAACTGAACTTGGGTGTCTTTTTTTCAAGAACTTTGTCACAACTCGAAACGCAATATAAATTACAAAGTAATTTGAAACGTGCAAATTAAGCTTAAATCACAAAGATAAACATATTGGCCCTCATTTTATAAAACTGGCGTAAAATGAAAAACATGTGTACGTGATGCGTACATTCTGTCTGCAAAAGATGGGCATTAATCAAATCTCATCGTGAGCGCAGGGAATATGAAATTGCGTGTATGAAATTGTGTGTTCCTGTAGTACTGTTTGACAACATTTCTGTGCACTGCTGTGTTTCAGCAATGTAACGACGTGGGTCTCATGGCCTACCTGGGCACCATCACAAAGAGCTGCAACAGCATGAATCAGTTCATCAACAAATTCAACGTCCTCTACGACCGCCAGGGCATCGGCCGAAGAATGAGAGGCTTGTTCTTTTGAGGAGGAACGAAAGAAAGCTATTACAAACCCCAAAGATGGGATGCATTTGACTCTTGAGCTGCTTTCATACATGGCCTAATGTTCAGAATTCTCCGCAGTGGTGTGTTTATGAAAGGCAAGGCAATTGTCAAAACTACACAAATAGTTTCCATGAACTTGCTTATCTGACCAGACGCCGTAAAATTCATAAATCTATGTCGGTTGGGTATCCACTCAAATCTATGAAATGTTTTTGCTCTCTCATTAACTCCCTCCTTGGTTGTTCACTTGAAATTGATTGGACCTCCTCCACAAAAGTCTGGATTATTTTCTTCCCCTTGGAGATAAGTCTGAAAGCAGCTTGTTTGATGATGGAAGATTTTGCATGTTTTACAGACAACATTTTGGCAACTCAACTGCCAACCACAGTGAAAGAGTGGATGTGTCATGGCACTTTTGAAAGGTCAACTGTAAACAGCCTTTTGCCCACGTGTGTGTGTGTCTGTGCGCATACTATGGTATCTTGTACAGTTGAACTGCCATTGTACCCTATCCCCCACTTCTAATTATTCTGCATAGTCTTTAAAATGTTATTTTGTTTTATTGTGAAAGCTGAAGTTATCAGCAATTAATAAATGGTATTGTTTCTTTAAAATATGAGACATTTGGGTGGTTTTATGAGTAGGTATAAAGAGGTCTGTATTAAAATGTTAATATTTCATGCACATTAAACTGGTAAGATTCTCATCATCGCTGATCATGTTAGTCAAGAATTAAAGGACAATTCCAGCCAATTTCAACATGTAGTTGCATTGTTCACTTTTCCACTTCACTTCTCATTATCTCCGAAGACAGCTTTTCCCTCAGCCGTTTCCGCGATCCTGGCCAGCTAATTGGGGCATGGATTGGTTTACATATTGTTTGAAACTGCTTAAATACTCTAAATACCATCCTAAAAGTTAGAGCCATGTTATAAGGTTCCTGTCGATGTTGTATCACTTTTGGAATGATATTTGGAGTATTTTTTAAACAAACTGCTTAACATAAAATGATGCATTTTAGGGTACTGACAAGTTAAAGATAAGAGTGAGCAATACAACTGCATGTGGTAGTTGCCCTGAACTCCTTATGAAGTTGTCAGATGCCCTCTGATTACACTGGCAGGACTGCAGATTGTAGGCCTATCACAAAAAAGCCTTAGAAACTTGAATGTGAACAGCAATCACCCAACTTGTTGGAATAGGATTGACACAAGCACAGAGCTGACAAACATGACATCAAAATACCCATAAAACTCACCTGCTGCCATGCCAGTGTTCTACAGGCCCCATAGGTGCGAATGTGTTTGTACTTAAGGCTCCCTTTGAAGTCCTTTAAGGCCTGTTACGAGGTAATGCGCCTTGTGTTTGGGGCATGGCAGGGGGCAGCGAGTTACGAGCACACTGTAGGGGAAAATAGACGCTGGGAAGCCTTATTAGCATCTTTTGCTGGGCATTAAAATGCAAGGGTTGCAGAAGTTGACCCAAGGCCCCTCCCAGCTCCTCAACTTTTAATAAGCGTCTCGATTCTTATTCCCCCGTGGCGGTGGCTTATTAAGCTGGTAGACTACCTTTACTGCTCCTGAACCTCCACCTAGGCTTTAGAACTTCCTGTCATAACCATTACAGTGGCAACAGTGTACTTCCAGGGGGGCAGGAAAAGTCTTCTGGCAGATGTTCAACTGAAAACATCAAGATGGAAGTAATGAATGAATCATATTTCATTGACAAAACACAAAGACAGACAAAAACAGGTTGATTTGTTTTATTTCTGTTTTCTCAGTCAACATACCTTTCATACAATCAGTGATGTATTAGACAAAACACACATTTACAATGCATGGTGTACATTACAAGGAGAGTTGTTTTCCCTAATGGCACATACACATTATTTGATCCAGAAATGGCCATTACGTGTCAGAACAAGTCATACAATACTTTCACCCTGGGTTAACTTGTGCTTCACACTCGGTATCCATTTTTATACTGTTTCTTAAGTTCTTTATTGCTGTTAGTAGGCCTACTGCAGGGTTCCAAGATCACTGGCTTGGTGTCCGATGTGGGACAACGTGAAACATTTAACATTTGCTAGTAGACGGTGTCAACAACTTTTGAAAAACACTTTCACACACAGATTTATTTCTTGATCTTTGCCCTAGCACTGTTCCCTTGTGATTCCCTCACTATTTGAGGTGATTTCTCAGATCTACAATCCTCCACAATCCTTAGGGATCATCAGATGACAGGGTGTCTACTCCTCTGCAGCCGGGCTGTCTGCTGGGCTGGGGTAGGCGTGGAGGTATGGATTGTAGAGCTCGTGCTGGTAGGGATAGTAGTAAGGGTAAGGGTATGGGTAGGGGTGCTTCTTGCCAACGGGGACTGGGGGCGGGGGTGGGGGCGGTTCCTCCACCTCTGGCTCTGGCTCTGGCTCCTTCTCCTCTACCGGTGCGGGCGGTGGAGGAGGGGGCAGGGCCAGGCCCTTCATGGGGCGAGGCGGGTGGTCGATGAGGCAGTCAGGGTCCCAGTAGGGGTCACAGTCGTACTCCATGCCCTTGTAGTAGATGGGCACGGGTGGCGGCATGGGGCCCGATTTCTTCACCACGATGGGAGGAGGAGGAGGAGGGGGCGGCAGGGTGGGAGGGGGCACCTTGTGGAGCTTGCAGGACGGGTAGTAGCGGGGGTCACACAGCACGGGCACGGCTCCCGTGGGCAGGTAGACGATGTGGGGCTTGCACAGCGGGTCCTTGGCGTTGCACAGGTAGATGACGTCGGCATCGGTGGATATGGGAGGAGGTGGGGCAGGGCCCTTCTGAGGAGCGGGGGGAGGGGGAGGAGGTGGGGGCTGGGGGCATTTCTTGTCCTTGGCCGGGTCGCACTTGAGAGTGGGCATGCCCAGCTTGTTCTGGTAGTAGGAGGCGTTGGGGCCGTAGACGTGCTCCAGGTGACGCATTTGCTGATAGAGCATCCTCAGCTTGTCAATCTCATAGAGCTGACGGTGGAACGGGGGGAGAACAGGGAAGACATGAGGGGTAGAGGGGGAGGAAAGAAACCCAAGAGGAAAGAGAAAGAGGGGATGGATGAGTGGATGACAAATATGTGACAATAATTAATGACAAGACAAAAAACTGTATTACTTACAGTATTTCTCAATTGGTTTTGTACATTTCTCCAATCTCTCTCGCAATTTGCAAAACATAATATTAATTCTCAAAACAGCTTTAACAAATGGCAAAACACTGTGGATGACCTGCAAAACCACGTCTCGTGCTCAAAATCCTTAGTTTGTCTTTGAAAACAAAGTTTTTGTGTCAATGAACGTGTCAGTGCCAGCAGAATGGTTAGTCATTGTGTCATAGTGTATGGACAAGCTAGTCAAATTGATTTGTCATGTTGTCAATTGAGTAGTACACTCTTGAAGATCTTTTCTGAAGCGAAATGTTGTTTAGATTGGATGGGAAATGCTGTATATTCAACTTTATATTACATTGATCAGATAAGATTGTACTAGATATACATTTAGAGTATGACCTATTTATTGACAGGTTTCTCATTGGAAAATAGAAAAGATGGCCAATTCTGGTTGAGGTGTCAAAGTGCGCGCTCTACTATCCCTTTTTACTTGTCTTGCAGGCCCATGTGAAAAAACTATAGAACTGTAAAGAAAAATGAATTTGAAACAATACGCTGATACTGTATGAAGTGCACTTACTGTCTTGTGAAATTCTAGGGAAATATTGTAATTTTGCGTGGAGCGTAATTATAAAGGCCACATGAGGCATAGAGTAATGTAATGCAGTACAGTGCCTATTTTTGAATTGCATGCCTGTTTTCTCTTTCCCTTCTACTGCTACTGCTATTTATCTGATAGCAATTTACCAATTCAGATCACATTTATAGACAAAAATTATACAGTGCTTAGCACATTATGACAGCTTGGTAAAGAATTTTGCGTGTCAGGACTTATACTATGACCTAGGGCCTAAATGTTTTGGGGGGTGAGATGAGATGGTTTCATGCATTCAGTGACAAAGGTTTTTGAGTGATATGACAAAAGCAATTGATAATGTACGAAATCACTGAGAATTGTACACAAACATGGCATGGTGGACGAAAACATTTGCTATATGCCGAAAACTATGAGAAACTGATTTTATTATGTGCACAGGTAACACCAGGAAGTCGCAATTGAACAAAGAAATGTACAAAACCAATTGAGAAAAACTGTAATAACAGCTCACTACACAAATTGTTAGATGCTATGGTTTAGCAGTAAAAGCTTGATAAATGTGTTCCAACAACTTAAAGGAAGACTAAAGCATCCCCCCCCCCCCAGGTTCAGGCCAGCCCTCCCTAGGTTCAGGCCATGTCTATGTCTAACAAAACGGGTATGCATACATTTGGAGTCAATGGGGGACATATATGTATATTGAATGGAATACATGAAGTGTTGTGTGGTTCATTTAGCACCAAAATTATTTAAATTTTTAGGCTTTAAATAAGTGGCACTGCAGCTAAAAAATATATATTGCCAGGATAATATTGATGTCAGTTGGTTACAACTAAACTGTTTTGACCAAGACCATCTGTATGAATGAGAATAGATACATGTATATATATATTTTTTAAACATTTATCTGAATTTCTTTCATAATAGGCTACATCATCCCAGTCTGCTCTACTCCAGCCATTTGTGTGCCCCAAGCCCCGAGTGCCAGTCCATGTCTCACCCCTTCGGTGTGCCCGATGCTAGTGTAGTAACGGTAGTAGGCCTGGAAGTCTGGGGAGTGGCGGTACCAGCGGGGGTCCACGTTCCTCTTGGGCCGCGCGTTGGATAGGAAGCCATTGGCCTTGTCTGAGTCAATACTCACTGCATCAGCAGGCAGAATCTCTAAAAGTGTGAGTGGGAAAGATGCGCGCATAAGAGTGTCATAAAGTTGGAGAGAATGTATTCAATATTCAAGGGAGGTATCATTTATGTTTATAACTCTAATGTATATTTATCCTTACCACATATTGAAAATTAAACATTGACATACACTTTACATTTAAATGAATCTCTTAAAATAAAAAAGATGAGGTTATTGTTAAACATTGTTGAGCCAAGCAATGAGAACTCACAGTTGTACAAAAAAAAAATCAAATCAGTGCCGTCTTATAATAATTGAAGTATGCAAAGAAAGAAAGAAAGAAAGGCAGGCAGCCAGGCAGGCAGAATTTACCTTCTTGCTTAATAGCACTCAACAAAGATTTTGCAGCAATCCATTCTGTAAGATGAAATATCAACCAACACATCAACCAGGCTCCAATTTCTGAATATGACTAAGCTATTGAAATCATTTGGTAAAATGTCAATATCCCCCTTTGGAATAGAGGTAATACTAACCTGGCTGTCCTGTTAGACAGCATACAATCCCCATAAGCCAGAGTGGGGACATCATTGTAACTGCCTGCAAGTTGGAAGGTGGTTTAGGTACATTAATGAAAAAATTACCGTTTTGAGTAAAACATCACAACTTTCATTTAAGAATGATACTTCACTTCCTCTTCCTCTTATAGGCCTACGTAACAGTCTAAATGGTAGGCCTGTAAAAATCTAAAGATAAAAAAATGTGGTGGATAAGAGGCGTTCATGCCATTTGCCACTGTGGAATAAAACCCAAGAGAGCCAACTTCTGGAGTAATGAATATCACCCACAGCAAGTGAATAATCTGAGAGCTGTTGTAAAAAATAAATAAAAAACAGAAAAAAGGTAAACACAATTTTGGCTTAAAATAGTAAGATCACAAATAATAAATACGATAATAAAAATAAGAACTTACCTCTGTGCGTGTTGCGCTGTCCCTTGACTCAACATTGCAGACGCAGTGTTCTTATACATCCCCTCTAATGTAAATCATCCTAGTGAGCGGACACATGGAGGGCGACTAGCCAATAGGCTTCAGGTGATGCTCAGACCTGCCTCCACATCCACACCCACACCAGACGCTTCTGGTACCAATTAGGGCATCGGCTTTTATTGCGGGCCAGAGATTGAAAGACTAATGGAAAATGGTAGCCTAATTTAGAACAGAGCTACCTACACATACAATATGCCTTGGCACCTACCCCAGTTTTTTTTTAAATCTTAATATCACACATATATCCAAATACAGCCAGTCATACTACTGTCAATGTACATGTTTGAACAGGTCAGGATTGAGGATTGTAATCTGTTATATCTAGTGTTGGGCAGTAATGCATTACAAAAGTAATTAACTACTGTAATGCATTACTTTTTTTCTGTAATGCAGTAATATAAGGCATTACAGGGCAAAAATCTGTAATATTTACTTAGTTACAATGCATTAGTGACCTGGATTTCAGTAGTAATATTGTAGTGTAAGGGATTATTTTGAGAAGACAGTAACATTTAATCAGTAATGCATCAGTTTTTGAGTAACTTGCCCAACACTGGTTATATTTCTATCCAACATTATTTATAGGGACTTTGCATTTTCACGTGCCAAACCCTCAGTCGAAGAGAGCGTATCAAGTTACAAAATATCCTGTTCGTGGACATGTAAGTACCAACCTTTTTTTGTTGGTGTCCCATAAATGTCACAATAAAGTGAGAAGATTTAAGGTTTCCTTCCAGAAAACAGGTGTTATAATGGGATATAGGCAGAAGCACACCTTTAAAAATACATTTTAATGGAATTTTGTCTGAGGAGTATCTTTGCCATTCATGTGTAAGCAGTTATTAAAACCATGGACTTATCTCCCTGTCAGCTGCATGGCTTCCACAAGTATTACAGGAATCATCTTCCTCAGTTTAGAAATCATCCTTACTTTTACCATTTATTTGCATGCACAGCAGATGATCCTTGCTTGACAAATAAAATGGGTACCCCCAATAAAAACACTTCACTTGACAAGTCGTAGGAGCACATTTTACACCCATTAAAAGATGAACTTCCCTCAATATTCCTGCGTTACCTTATATAAACATGTCTGACTTGCAATAGGTATGCTCTTGGCCTGTCATTATGACAGACTGCAACTACATGGGTCCATTATACACACACACACCAGCCAAGAAATTACATAGTAAGACACATGCCTTTTAGGAGCCTTGGGTCCCAGATAGTGATAAAACACAGACTATGGAAAAATTAAAGACACATCTGCCTCTAGCCATTCTTACAACCACTCAGTAGCTAGCTCTTAGAACAGAACAAAGAAAAAACATCAAAACATCGTCCGAACCAATAAAGCAAAGTTTAGGCTGTTCCATGTAAAGTACATTCACAGGACACCAGAGTTGTGTGCATACACAAAAACTTTATTTCATAAAACTTATCAACATTATTTCATAGGCAAAAAGCATTTTACAGAAAGCACAGGTTCTTCCAAGCAAAGAAAGATTAAATCACTCATTGCAGGTAGCGAAAAGTTAGAAAACCACAATCCCACAAGTCCAGAGTTCCCACAATTCTTCCTTCCCGTTGTGGCATGTTGACGCTGCAGAAACGATTACATAATGCCATGAGCAGATAGGAAAAAACAGACCGATTTCCACCATTGATATTCTCCATTAAGTGTTCTTCCACACTTCTCAATGCCAGTGCTCCTTCTGTCCACAGTCTGGTGGTGTGTGTGTTCGGTGTATGTACGGGCCAGTCCTAATATCAACAGATCCGGTTTTGTAAGCCCTCTCTCTCACACGAAGGTGATGCGGGTGCGAGCCTGGTTGACCTGCCACACGTTCAGCTCCTCGTATTCGTCCAGTGCCGTCTGGAACTGGGCGGGGGTGAAGCCGCGGGACACACACCTCTGCTCAGCCTCCGCCAGCTTCACCATGCCGCGCTTACCGCCCGCAGCCTCGCCTGCCAGCTCACGAACCAGGGAGAAGATCACGTCAGCAGGCCTCTGGGTTCTGCAGAGAGAAAGCGCAAGAGGTACAAAGGGTTAAAAACTCGGTAGTGCTGGGGAATACCTGCGTAATACAGTAACCCAAATACCCGGCACAGGCTACAGAGCAAGAAACTGGTCACAAGGGAGATGGTGAACAGAACTTGAAAGAGGACCAAAGTGCAATGAAATTCAATCCACTTTGGTCTGACTTAGTCACAGCAAAGTAACAGGGGCAGCAGGCAGTGATCTCAACCACCAAATATAAGGCATCTGACAAATACTTTCATATACCACTGGCTTAAAATAGTGAAAACTTTTTTCCATCTATTTGACTCCTTGATGTTTGGAATAGAAAAGCAGCCTGTTTGGCATGATTGGGAAGCAGTAGGTAGATTTGTAGGAAGGCGCCGAAGGGTAGAGAGGAGGGGCAGATGTGCACTGTGTTTTACTGGCTCCATTGTGGACACCTCCTGTCGTGGGAGCCGAGCTGCTCATAAACAGGCCTGGAATTTTAACACTTCCTCATCGCTCATTACCGCAGGCCCCTCGCAGGCCGTTTTCGCATCGCACAGAGTGGGGGGCAAGGAAGGAGGAGAGAAGACTTGAGGCGGTGGGGGGAAAATTAATCAGGTAGAAGCAACGCACGATGTTCCGTACGGCGCCTCCTCACAGAGTGCCGTTTTCGCGATTAAAACCAACTTTACAGTGTGATGACAACCATCACACCCATTGCATAGCTCATTTGAAAGAGGAGGTCGTCGTCTTCAAAATAAGATGTACGGAATACTGTTACTTATTTGTTCAGGCCGACGGAAGCTGGCCGCTCATGGCTAACCGGCACTTAGCACAAATAATCAACCCATACATTAAGCACAATGTTTCACTGTAAGTCGATGTGGTCTTAGTTTGAAGACGACAACCTCCTCTTTCACATGGTTGCCATCACACCGAATGGCATTGTTTTGATTGCTGAAACGCCATTCTGCGAGGTCGCGCTGTACGGAACACTGTGCGTTACTTCTACATCATAAACACATCAGAGATGGGTGGGGGAGAATCTAAGGCTGGTAAGGGCTGTAACTATGGTGATTCAACAAAGAAAGTGAAGTAGGGCAGAGAGGAGAAAAGCAAAATATGTCACCTACGGAACACAGCAAAACGAGTGTACTTCCACTGGTCCAATATTGCACTTTTCAAACCGGTTACCAAAACACTGTATTTGATGGATCAAGTCTACAACTTTAAGGGCGTGCGTCTCTGAGAAGCGCGAAAACAACGACGGCAGCGTCTCACCTGGTGTTGGCTGACTTGTCGGCCTGCAGGGAGTCCTTGGACATCTCCATGAGCCGCATGGCCTCGTTGACATCCTCCCTCTCCACCACCTCCACCAGACGCAGACGGGCCTAACGGGACAGGAGACACCACACAGCACATCAGGACACAAGCGCACACTACAGACAAACAATGGAATTTGCCTTGTCCTGACTTAATGACAAGTTCCACTCTGGA
Source organism: Engraulis encrasicolus (assembly GCF_034702125.1). Lineage (NCBI taxonomy): Eukaryota > Metazoa > Chordata > Actinopteri > Clupeiformes > Engraulidae > Engraulis > Engraulis encrasicolus. The sequence goes on from NC_085878.1 coordinate 45,560,318, forward strand.
GCAAAAGCAGTGCAAGTTTTAGGTTTATGCCACCAGATGAGACTTATTAGCCTGGTTCCTACCAGACCTCCGTGTGTGTGCTCTGGAGCCCCCTAGTGGCACTCCAAACACACACATCGGTCTGGGAGCATGTGGCAGGATTCAATTTCTGGACTCAAAAAATAATGCTGAGCATTTATCACTTCAATATCACTGGCAGCTCACATTGAGAAGTCACAGGTCATATTATAGACTATATTGACGCTTTAGAGATCAACAGAAAATGGTTTTGAAAGAATTTGTTGATATTGAAGCAATAAATGCTGAGATTTTTTTGACTGTAGAAATGGAATCCTGCTACATGCTCCCAGACCTAGTAGTGGAGCTCACAAAGCTGTGTGGACCTACAGGTCGGGCAAGAGCCAGGCAAGCGACTTATACCTGTGCTTTGAATACATTGAACCAAAACGTGTCTGACATTGTGAAAAAAGGTCCATTACGTATGCCTTGTGTGCAAATTGATTTGGTCTTTTGTATGCAAGACGACACTTAACAAAACTTTCCATTAGTGTTCCAATCTTCAAAATGAATGAGACGCTTCATAATAATCCAAGACTTTGTGGTAAGTTTGTTACAGATCTTGTGCCCTTTTGTAACCCCATGCTATGTCTGCAGAGCTGTGCCGGCACTGTCAGACCGAGACAAGTGCAATGCCCAATGAAACAGCCGGCAATTGCCCAAGTCTCCGCCTCTCAACACCAGCTAGACTCTTCATTGGCTAAAGCTTACGTGAAACACATCGAAGTCTTCCTTCGTCCCACTGCACGTTATCCACACAGACCTACAATCCATGACATGTAGAATGCATTTTCTATAAATGTTGATGGCAGCATTCCCCTGTGGTGTGCATATAAGATTACATACACATACAAGATTCCCTGTAGTGTCCACAGTCCATGACCATGCAGGAACATCTGTCACAAGACGTGGTGAGGGTCATGGCCGCGGTCAGTTTTGCATGGGTTTGCACAGCGGCTCCAACGCACTCAGGCTGACTGCCCACCCTGCAAAGCTGGCCGAAGCCACATCATTCTTCAGGAGTGGCACAGACACACACTGACATAGTAAGCCACACTACACAAGTCAATTCAACAACTTTTGGACAAACTGCAGCACAAGACAAAGTGTCTCATACGTACACAATCATAGAGCCTCTTGGCCAGGTAGCTAGCTCCTGCCCTCTCCTGGGAGGTTGTGGAGCTGCACTGGGCTCCCAGTGTGTGTCAAGTGCTGCGTCTGCAGTAGGCCTGAGAATTCGCTACCTGCACAAACAGCACTTTTAACACACAGGGGCAACATCTCACCACCCAACAACAACGGCACCCTTTGTCACAAGTCAAAACGGTGGGAATTAACCTGGCTGCGTACAAACAAAATTATTACAAACATTAGTTCTAAAAAAAATGAAGTCAACTTATGCTTGTCAGGGGTATTAGGGAGTAATGGTTAAGAGTTTTAACACTCCGTGTACAAATGAATTGACTGGGTACAATGTTTGCATTCATGTATTCCAAATATAGCCCCGTGTCCTTTTAATGGTTTTGCTGGCATGACGGCTGCATATGAGAGAAGTGCTCACATTGCGGTAGGCAGGATATGGCCACTACCTGCACTGTAAGCACTTTAGCACAGACAGCCTCAGGTTTCCACTGTCGCATGGGCTGGGCCTTTTCCTCTGGATGCAGGAAACCAACACATACTGCAGTCCAGCAGCAGCAGCTGGGACAGACACCATTGTGGCATCCCTTACATGAGCAGTAAGGGTGGAGGACCAGGAGAGTTTAGCTGGGACTACCACAGCCATGGGCTCCAATCACTGCAGAGCAGGAAGCCAGTGACTTGACTGTGCTGGTCCTCTCCATTACAACCACTGAAGACTTCTTGGTGTATTTGCAGGCCTTTTCCTCCTTCTAAACACACTAGTTTTTCTTGCACAAACTGTAGGTCGTCATGTCGCTGCAGTCGAAGACACTAGTGCCTCTAGTCATACTTGACGCCGTCTTTACTACTGCACCTATGCAAGTGAAAGACAGTGTGTTTGTACATATCTTACCAGAGCGGTGGAGAGACGCAGGATGGAGAGGAGTGTTCGGGGGGAGGTGAAGGTGGTGTCCTTGCCGACACGCGCCTCCTTCCTCATCTCCACGTAGGCTGCTGTGATGTAGTCGGACAGGGCCTCTGGAACCACCGGCTGCTTGTTCTTACACTTGGAGATGTAGCGCCTGCCGGGAGGAAGATGGTTAGGTGAAGAAGTTAGTTCCCACTGGTTTAACAGCAGCTGTCATCAAAACTTATCTACAGTTTTCATGAACCACAATTTCCAATTTCACAGCCTTCGATATATTAAGACTAGTGCAAACCGGTGCAGACAAATTGATTTTACTTCAATATATAAAGTGCACTTCACTCAACTTTCATCATCAGTAATTTGGCGTAAAATAAATGTCCCTTTTTTAGGTTTGCGTAAATCAACTGTGTGTCAGTCAGTTCAAGTGTGTGATGTTACCTCATGAGCTTCATGTCGATGGGGGTGAAGTGTGTGGGGGGCTGGCGGCAGTGCTGGTGCACGTAGGTGATGTGCTGGGCCAGCCGCAGGTCGGCGTCGGGGTCGGGCTTGTCCTGGATCAGCCACAGCACGTCGAAACGGGACAGCAGCGCCGCCGGCAGCTGGATGTTCTGCTCGATGGTCTTGCGGGGGTTGTAGCGACCGTACGCCGGGTTGGCAGCGGCCAGGATGGAGCAACGGGCATTCAGGGAGGTCATGATACCCGCCTAAACAGTCAAAGGAGAAAAGGGTTAGAGGCTGTGTGGGGAGTCTGCGACAAATGGGCATCTTCAGTTAGAACACTCAACACGAATAATCAAACAATTTAAGCAGGTGACCACGTACATGTGTATGGTTTTGCATCTCAAACTTTGTCAGAGCGTAACTAATAAGCCATACGCAGTAAAACATGAACACGGAAGTGCACAAGTGCACCATTTTAGATCCAGTATAAGACGGCATCAATACACTGAGAAGAAACAACAACTGGCTCCACAGCCATTCAACTCTTGTTACCTTGGCGATAGAGATGGTCTGCTGCTCCATGACCTCGTGGATGGCCGTGCGGTCGGCGTCGGCCATCTTGTCAAACTCATCGATGCAGCACACGCCCATGTCGGCCAGCACCAGAGCGCCGCCTTCCAGGGTCATCTCCCCGGTGACTGTGTCGCGCATCACGGCAGCAGTCAGACCCACGCCGGAGGAGCCTCGTCCAGTAGTGTACTGACCTGAAGTAGAGGAAAGGTCACTCAAACACCTATGCACAGCCAGGTCAGAAGATACACAGCAACACTATACTACTGCCGTTACTTTATGTGTGTGTTTATATGCATGCCAGTGTCCCATATCTGTGAATGAGTGTGCGGAAGAGTGTTTGAGAAGCACTGAGGGGTGAGCTTACTGCGAGGAGCAAGGCGATCGATGTAGGACAGCAACTGGGACTTCGCCACTCCAGGATCTCCCATGAGGCAAATGTTAATGTTGCCTGAAAAAAAAGACAACAAATTTAAAATGATATACCTCCAAATTGATATCCATTAAAAAGAGAAAAAAACAGTTGTCTGAACTGGAAATGTAGTGCAGAAATTAAGAATTTCATTAACGCAGATTGACTTAATAAACCTTCTCTAAACCTCACTATTGCACCCAAGAGAAAAGCTGATGAAGCTTGAGTTAAGAGCGTTTTAAATGTTATTGAACTAAACGGTTTCATGTGCTGAGTGCTCACCTCTAATCTTCATGCCCTTGGGGGCCTGCTGCACTCCTCCAACCAGCAGTAGCAGCAGGGCCTTCTTCACGTCCTCGTGGCCGTAGATCTCTGGGGCGATGGAGCCCGCAAGCTTGTCATAGAAGTCATCCTCTACAAAACAAACACCAAAATTGACGTGAATGGTCACATATTACACAGACTTGCTGCCATCTGCTAGGTTAGAGAAGAAACCCAGAGAATGGTGGATGAAAATGAGCAAAAAGGACCCCCCCCCCCGGTCTTGCATTACATGTAATATTCACCATGTTCTAGATGTTGCAGAATCAATCAAAACTGCTCACATGGCAAATTTATCATGGCAATTTTTCTGTGCGTCCGCCCATTCAAAGCAGCATCGGGTGGCAATCAAAAGCCCACTCACCTGTGATCTGTCGCAGTTCGTCCTCGCTCAGTTCTTCAGTGCCCAGCTCGTCGTCCTCAGTCTTGTTCATCAGTGTGATGCTGTGAGCCTCCATGTAGGTCTCAGATAGCAGACCCTGTAGGAGACAGCACGAGATGTGGATGAGAGTCTCAGTCCAAGATAACTTGGCAGTATGTGTGTGTGTGTGTGTGTGGGTGATGGTTATGGAGTGAGAATCCATGCTGGGTTCACACATGAGACATTCTCCATTTATAAAGGTTTTGCAAAGCATACACATCAGCTCCATGTTTATAAAGTAGCAACAGTATCCTTCTTCGTGCAACATCAGCTTTGTGATAAAGTTACCTTTCAGATCAAATTTGAGACAACACTTTGGTTTTCAAAATATGGGATTGACACCACTTGTATAACATCTGCTAGTCAAGCGCGCCTAAACCTGCACTTCTAAGTTCAGAATGGAAACAGCGTCTCGTCTAAGGGCTTTCAGGACTCTTAACTTGAAGGGTGTGATAAAGAAAGACGTGTTGTTGATTTGTTTGACAAGGATAGAAGGCTTCAAGTTATTTTGGCCATGTCTGGAAGGAGCTCTAAAACATGGGATCCTTTTTGAAAAGGATACAGATTGCTTGTCAGCCAATGGTCACTTACGTCGGGCGAGAAGAACCACACGAATTCGAACGACAGGTGCGTTTACTGAACAACTACACAGTAACGCTGCAACAAATGTCCAGATAGATTAAAGGTATGACAGACAACGCAGGGATATTGATTCTGCCCTCCAGTTGGGCTACACTTCTGCTTTCAGGCAGCGAGTGGCATCTCTACCATGCACAGTTTGTTTCCATCACCGAATATTAATTTTAATATTTTTTTTATTTGTGTTTAATAGGCTAAAACTATAGGAATTCGAACTTCGAATAATCATTATACCTACTAGGGCTATCTGGGTCAAAATGGGATGTAAAAAATAAATTAAAAAATGAATCGATTAATCGGAGTAAATGACGACCTTTGGTCGACCAACAAAATCCTTGGTCGTGGACAGCCCTATTGAAAATGTAAAGAGAAGTATACCTGAACGGCTTGTCTGAAGCCCGTGCGGAGGAGGGGCAGAAAGACTCCGGCCACGGCCACATGGTCTCCTGGCAGTGCCACCCTGGTGTTCTCGCCACGAGCGTACACGGTCATGCAACGAGGGATGTTACCCACGGGCACCTGGTCACTCTGTGGAGAAATCGGCAAAAAACAAAGGGGTTACACAGGCATCACAAGCAACAGCCCACCGTTAGTAGCAATACAAGATAAACCACCTTGTCGCACACACATGCACGCGTGCACACAAACAAACGAACCAACGAACGAACACACACCTGTTCTCAGAGCTGCGACTTAACACCAACCAAATTCTGGTGAAATTTCAGTTTGGATGGTAGTCTAGAAACTAACTTATTAGCCACTCTGACCCATTAGTGTGTCAGGGTTTCTGCACATTTTGGATCACCAAATATAAGACTTTTTAAGACAAATATAAGACCTCTGATGATAAAATATAAGACCACTGCTCGGGGTGAGGCATTGCAATATTGATAATGTTATTAGTTCACATTGCTATAGGCCTAATGAAATGTAGGCCTAGTACATAATTATATATAATAAACAATATTATATGACTAGGCTACTGTGCTTTTATAGTGTAGCCTAGGGTAAACACATTGTAAGCAGTAGCAAGCTGTAACTGATCTGTAGGCCTACAGACACCATCCATGCATATGGTCAGTTAATTGACAACTGGCATTTAATTGAGGGTCCCATGTTTTGATGGCCTATGGAAAAATCAGATGAATGTTCATCAAATTCCTTTAAATGTACACATTAAAAATGGCTCAACAATTCATCATTTCTGGTGGATACATAGTTGAATGCACTTTGATATTAGGAGAGAGGACACCTGGTGCCAAAAGGGTTAAATGTACGACTACTCTGAGTGACTGCCGTTTCTCCTCCTCCACCTCGCTATCAGAGACGGGTAGCAGAAGCAAGCGTTCTACTTTGAGCTTAGCCTGTCTGTAGTTTGTTGTGCTCTAGCTGGGAGCATGAAACAGCACACAACTTGGAAGCGATTTCCAGCATGTCCATAACAAGCATTTAGCGCGTTTACCGTTGCCCATCTGGTTACCGATTTGGACATTACGCACCTCGCCAGATCATTGGCTTCGTACATATTCTGTTACTCATCCGATTTCGTATTGCCTCGCGCTCACTTCCTCATGCTGTCATCATGTTAACGAAATCATTTTGCATTTGACAGAGGGATCAAATAGCCTGTCACGTAGAGGCAATTTTGAAAGTGTAGCTATTGTATGAAGGAACAATTATTTTCGAATACGGTCATAATGGACTTTGCTAAATGTAAAGGGTTCATTTCATACACGCTTCTACCCAAACGCGAGGGCATGGCTAACATGCTTACGATAGACAACATTTAAAACTTACCCTCAACGACTAAATGATTATGCGTCCTCCCGACACAGTTAACATCAAGCTTCATATTCCGACGTTGCTTTGGATAGCTAACTGTTTTATTTCTTGTCCTCAAGCCACATTACACTGAACTTGCATCTATCTACCCATCTCGATTCACGTTCATATTTTTTCGACCACTTTTTCTACTAGAAAATGCAAGTAGGTTTGACGCTGCGCCCACAGGTCTGCGGCTGCGCCCACAGGTCTGCGGCTGCCCCCCGCTGTGTGGCCAGCGGGCTGCGCTGCGCCACAAACACAGTTTCATCTACTTTTCCGCATCTTGATAAGGGACGTATGCCGGTTAAATAAGGTTTATAGCGTCAAGAAAATAGACCCTTTTTCTTACACTTGAGCTACCCAGATGAAATATAAGACCTCCCACGTAAATATAATACCACACTTCCAAAAATTGGCGAAATATAAGGCTTTATAAGACCTTAAAAACCAAATATTAAAAGTAAGACTTTTTAAGACTTTTTAAGGATCCGCGGAGACCCTGGTGAGTGTGTTTGGCTGGCAAGATTAACATCTACTAGGAATTTTGGCTGATGGGGCGGGTGGGGAGGGAGACACACACCTTAATTTAGAGCCCTGCCCGTTCTTAAAAAAATCTAATCAATTTCTAATCCATCAGCAGCCACTTATTATTCCAGCTACACCAAAAATTAAACTCTGCTCGTCAGAGAACAGTGTTGGTGGAGAGGAGCAGGACACGTCAAGGCAAACTGTACTGCGTGGGTCGTTTCATGGCTTCACAAACAAACTTACATGTTCCTGTAAGCGCAGCTCCTGGAACTTGACGAACTTTGACCCCCTGGTCTGCAGGTAGAGGCGGCCACCGGACTTGTTGGTGACGCACTCTTGGCTGGGGCACATGATGAGCGGCATGAAGGTGGGCGACTGGATCTGTTCCCAAACAGAAGCAGGGGAAGAAAGGGAAAGGTCAGAGGCAGGCAAACAAACATGCATACACCCTACTTTTATCCAGAGCCGACACTGCATACGAACTACAACGTCAACAGACCCAAGTCGCAGGCAAAACGATTCTGATTGACTCACATAATGCCTGACAAGACAAGATGTCTAGCATCAATGCACAACATTTTCATAATAAAATGCTGATAAGATTTTTTAAGAATAACTTCTGCCAATTTCAATATGCTGTTGTATTGCTCACCCTACCTTTGACTTGTCAGTACCCGGTGATGCTACATTTGTCGGCTCAGCCCTTTCCGAGATCTGACCTATTCTAATGGGGGCAGACTTTGTTTACATGAAAAAAAAAAAAATCTTAACATAAGCCTACTCCAAATATTATCCCAAAAGGCATCCCTGTTTGCTAGTTGTGTGCTGATGTTGTATAACCTTTCGGATGTTATTGGGAATAAATCAAGATGTTTTAATGCAAACAAACGCCTGCCCCCATTACAATGACTAGGATCTCGGAAAAGGCTGGGAAAAAAAAGTCCATGGTGGTGTGAGCATTACAACTGCATGTCGAAATTGGCAGAAGTTATACTTTAAGGCCGTAATAATTACACAACAAAAGCTACTGCAGTATAACCACCTTACAACAAAAGATACAAACCAAGGAAGGACTTGAAGTCATTACATACATTAACATTATCTAAATGCATTACAGGATGTACACAACACTTGCTGGGTCTCAAACGGCGCACTTGTGAACTTCAGGGACTATGTTTCAGTGCATAATCAATACACCATATGAACTGAAACATAGTGCCTGAAGTGCACAAGTGTGTCTTTCAAGACCTAGAAACTATCTAAACTAATGCCATGATGGCTTGCGTTGGGCAAATGGCCACTTACTGGCTGGTAGGTCTCTGCGCCACACTGGTCGCATGTGTAGGTGGCCACGGCCATCATGGGCTTGACGTCGGTGGCACGGGTCACAATGCCTCTGACCGTCACCAGCTGGCCGATGCTCTCCGCCTTCACGTCGCGTACCACCTTGGGCTTGGCCGTGCTGGGGGGCTTGAAGTACACCTCACTGTAGACACAACACAAAAGCATTGGGATAAGCCAAGCTCACACAAAAGCAGAGAGGGGGAATAATCTACATACTTGGTGGTATTTTTTTAAACCCAACTTTCAAATATTTCAAAACACCGATGCAAAGCATTTTGACAATAACAAGAGCTGGAGACCAAGTATCTGCACAATAAATGTAGCACATGTCAAGTGTTTAAACCATAACACATTGATTCCCATGTCACCTAAGAATGAGTGGGTAGGTCTAACAAAATATTCTGTGGCTGCCCAAAACTGAAGAAACTGGCTGGTATAAAAGCGATAAAATCATTCAGACTGGCTCTCTGTAACTGTTCATTTTGTCTTGAGTTGTGCATCAAGTATACTCACAATCTCCTCATGAGCTCGGCGGGGTACTGGTTTCTGGGGTCGCGGGTGTCTGCAGGGTCACGGCCTCTCTGCTCCATCATCAGACGGTGCTCAATGTACACGTCCAATGCATCTTTGGCCACCACCTGAACAAGAAATAATAGAAACGTGTGATAAACATCCTCTTCCATCACAGCATACACCTCGAAACACTAGGCACTGTGGTAATCACCTCCTCTCTTTATAACCATTGCACATCCCAGAGAGCAAGGTAGCAACAAAAGTGCAACTGCTAGTGTGAAACCACAAAGAACACAACTTTAACAAAAGGCCAGTTTGCAAATCTGAAGGATATCAAAGCTCTCTGAATCATTTGTATGAACATCTGGTCATTTCTCATGTCTTAATAAAATATATTAAGCTCAAACCATGCACCATGTTCCTCCATACACATTTTTTTTGCATTGAATGAAAGTGAAAATACTGTAAATCTCTAGAATGAAGAGTGTGGCCTTTACCTCTCTCTCCCTGTATTCTGGCAGCAGCTCATGCACAGCATCGGCAAACAGGCCTGTGTAGCGCTTGGCATTCTCGCAAATGCTCTCCACCAGCACGGGGTCCTCATCTGCAATGTCATCCATGTCCACTACCAGGGCCACCTGCTCTCTGTGAGCCAGAGCCACCTGTGGCAACACACACACCACACAATCAATCAGCTGAGACTCTCCTTTACACACAAATGGACATTTAGACTTACTGCTGACATCTTGACATATTCAGCACCTTGCCAATTTCATATTGTTACTATGTATGACTTACAATAGCTTTGTATTTACAATTAATTTCTGTGTCCTATACATATAAATAATTTACAATTAAAGTGAAATTGACCTCTTTATGAAATGACAAACAATAACAGAGATTCAAATGTGGCGGTAGAACAACATCAAGTTGTGGCTGCTTTAAGAAAATGCCTTACCAACTGGGCACCATACTTGAAGACCTTCTTTCCATTGTCATCCTCACTGTAAAACTCTTGAAGGAAGCGCTTGCACTTGTCTGTTGAAGAACACACAAAAATGAATCAGGTTATTAAATATGCGGGCAAAGTGGAAGCTACAATTAGATATAAAAGACTGTATTGCCATATATTCAAAGCAAAAAGCAATCCACTATCTGCTTTCTTTGTATTTTTTAGATAATAATAAATTATGGTTTCTGTGAGGCTTTAGTCAAAAAGATTCCTTCCATGTCAATAATTATACTTCAGGTGGTATACAACAAACCACTTCACAGCAGGAGTAGAGGGCCATTATCATGTTTGACAAAAGCCAACTGCGTTCATAGCTGTCCACTCACAAACACTGGTCATGTGACCTCACCCCTCCTCCCTGCCCAGAGGAAGTAACAACAGAGTGTCAAGTCAAGACTGATCTACGCCTTCCCAAAGACCCCCCTATACACACACACACAACAACAACAAAATACACAATTTCAGTGTTTTCATCCACCCATCCTCTCTTAAAAACAGAAAATTACCACCAACTCACAATGACAGCATGGATACAAAACTACCAATAAAAGCACAAAAAACACCTTCAATTATTGTATGTCCGCTTTTGCCTACTGAAATTATATAATTTTTTAAACCCTTCGCCACTCTCGCCCATAAACATCAGGAAGCAGGCCTCGGCTGAAATGGCTGGCGCCTGAATACAGATGCAACGCCATGGCACGGACCCCACGCTCCATCTGCTCATTACGCCAAATAAGACATTGTCCCTCTCCGACCTCTTTGTTGAGTAACACCGCGCTTGGTAATCCCCATGACTCAGTGTTGTTCATCATAAAGCCATATCTACTAGTACCCAAGTCTTACTACGCAATGTGTGGTCTTTGTGGTGACTGACCGTCATTAGGTAAAACAAGTGCGTACGAATGAACAAAATTAATTCGAAACTAAAAAAAACAACTCACCCACTCGACTTGGCGAACAACCCGATTGCAAAACAACCCTCGATTGAGCTTTGCATACGTATCAAGAAATGGGTCTGGAAACCTCCAGTGGCACACAAGACATGTTCCGCTACACTATCCTGTCGTCCTTTTGCAATTTGAGATGCGATTTATAAACTGTATCAGCAACACAAGTTTGCGCTCTCCGCTGTTTTTGTAAACAAAGAAGCACATGGCTCTCAGGCCTAGCCACAGCTGCACAGACGTGCGCTATCCATGCGCGGGGAAAATAGTCCCCATGTTTTAGTCTCAGTATTTCATGAAAGAAAACGTTTTCGTCCAAGTATCTACTTTTGCGTGGTTCAAAAACAATCTACGTCCAAGGCCGATTGGTATTTTTTTGCCGAGGAACGGTGCCGAGCATCAAAACAAAACATAACGTAGAGCGGATGTGAACAAGGCGTTTCAGTGCAGCAGCTGCAGCCACACAGGGCGAACCACTCCGGACGTACAGCGTCATTACCCACCCACCCCATTTGCCTTGACGGAACAACCTATCCCTCCTTATTGTCATTGTCATTTTCATTAAAGCAACAAAATTACATTGTGCAACAGCTGTCCAATGACTTCAGTTGATAATTCCAACTGCGAAAATGTATTACACGTTTTGCACAATGATCACAAGCCGAATATAATACCTATCGATGGTGGAGAGACGAGGGAAACAAACGGTTATTCGAATAATAATGATAATAGAAAAGTTTTCAAATTTGTAGTTTGGTTAAATGCTCTATGTCTCGTATTTACGGCCAAATCACCAGAGGTTAATCTTCACCATATGTTATTAGTTCATTAATTTATGAAATAAGTTCCACCTTATGGATAACTTCCACCTTGTGGTATAGCACTAGCTTTCTGCTTTTATCTCCGTTCAGAGGACTAATAGAGCACATGATTGGTTAACGCGAGTCTTCTCAATATTCTTGGTCAAGACATATAGACGGTGGGCTAGATTTCGTAGCTCCTTTAGAAAATGAGTTTCGTTCTCACTCTCGAGTGGCAACTTGATTTTTCTAGTATGACCTCCTGACAATATGTAAAGCAATATTCTGGCTGTTGCCACGCTGAAAAGTTGCACGTTGATCTTAAAAAATAACGAAAATAAAAGAGACTGGGGGTGACGTCACATAATGCACAGTCAATGGGAAGTCTCCGCCCCTCAAAGTTGAAAAGGGAATATTTATCCGCATATCGGGCTTTTTTCATAGGCAGATAATTCACCTAATCATTGAAACAACGTAGGCATTTAATTCCTGACCATTTTCCTGTTACTGGAAAAAATAACACAGCTTGCATTTCTTTACTGACACATAGTTTTTTGGCGAATTGATCTACCCCTGTCACCTCATTGCTCTATTGCTTTGAGGGAACAGACCTGTCATCTTTTTGACATTTATCTCTCGTTGGCCAATGATGGTCAGACAGTCGAACACTAACAGCGAAAAAGAGCACTCCTCAAAGTTTGAGAAAAATATTTTTTTTTGCATGTACACAACATGTGAGCCCACTTACCCCCCAACTTGTCACTTTTTGCCATGAAATCTGACGGTTCCGGGTAGCATGCACGCGCTAGCTGTATTCTGCCTCGTTGACTTTGCATTGACGTGACGTCACTCGGTCGGCTAGTTTTTGTTGTCATTTTTATAAATCAATGTGCAAGTTTTGGGGATGGCAACAGCCAAAATATTGATTAATGGGTTGTCAGGGGGTTATATAAGCAAAAATAAAGTTGCCACTCGTTAACACCAACGAACTGACAAGATATGAGACTGGGCCCACCACCTAACCAGAGGTCAAACATTGATTAGTTCACTTGCCGGGTCGGGTGAGATACATATTTCTAACATTTTATTAGTTACTGTCGATGTCTAATGTCCGAAATAATGAAAACAATCAACACCCACTGCGTCTGACCATGAACAACGGGAAACCCTCAGTGTCAAGAGTTTACGCAGACTCAAACACCGAAAGGGCCATGTGGTCTTCGCGCGAAATTCTTTGTCTGAAATCTCCATCCGGGTATCTCGGCCGGTGAAGGATAACGAGAAGCCTGTTGATCATTGTCGGCCCTGAAGTGATCACACATCGAAGTGGCTACAACCGCAAACGATTAGTTTAGCATTTCTAAAATGGCACAAAATTCCAAAGAATGCTGCAAAAAAATTGGCTGTTTTGAACGCAGATATTGCTCTTTCTTGCTTTCGCGTTGCCTTGTTAGCAGGATGCATGGCAACCGATCGGGTTTAACCACTTTACAAAACTATGTCGGATATAACTTAATAGCAACACACATTTTGTAACTCACATTGCCACAACATACAGTAAAACGATGCTGGTTGAGTGGAACAAGGTCAGGAACTTGAGCAGACATGCCTAGCAGTTGCTAACTCTAGCCAAGTAGTGTCGAGGTTACTTCTGAATAGTTCACGTTAAAGTTCAGTCGCGTGTGAGAACACTCATTAAACAAACCTTTCTCAGCGGCGTAGTCTTTTGGAGCCATACTTGCAGATCAGAACTTCCTCACACACTTGCTCCCGTGTAGAAAGAAATGCCGAAGCTCTTGTAATGGTGAAAGTTGCACAATTTGATATTCCTTGTATTAAATGTACAGCAACCCTTCTCAACAGACGGCATGGACTGTGCAAAAACTGGCGCGAGTCTGACTATCCTTTCAGCCAATCACGAGAAGACATACAGCTACAGGAGGTGCGGCCTCAATCTGGCGCGAAAATTTTAGTCGTCACATGACTCCATCAGCCAATAACGAGCTATCAGCAACAGCGCGAAAACTCACAGACCTAGACTGCGTTTTAATATGCGACCTTGCCTCCTCCACTCGCTTCTCGTCATGATGACATCACTGACAACAGTATTATATTTCAATATCTTGCAAAAGCTCAATTGTTAAGTCTTTTTCTCATTGCAATTGGGATGGTGAATGAAAAACAGTCCCTCAAAAGTTGTTGTGGCGAGGCTGACAGCTAGGAAACTTGATCGTTTTCTCCACGGAGGAGGGGCCAGGAGGCGGGACTAGGAGACATGCACAAGTGGAGGAGGCAAGGTCACATATTGGGATGTATCCCTAGATCTAGGTCTGTGCGAAAACTCGAGTCCTGCCTGCCCTCTGCTGCACGACAAGATGCAATGCAAATGAATGCAGCTGCTCTCGGATTAAAACAAGTGAAAACATTATCATTATGCATTTATTATAATCGTAACAAAAGTTATCGATATTCCACGTCAAGAAAAGCATACAATTAAATTTTTGAACACTTTAATTTTATTTATTGTTCAATCAAGTATATCTCAGTGAAGTGTAGTTCATCCCTGTATACAAGCAGCCGTACAAAAATGTCCACGACTGTCACCTCCAGGGCGCAGTATAGGACAAGATGTGACAAAGGCAACGACTCTGGCTCTGATGTGATTCTCATGATCCAGACAATGAAGGGATAGTGTAAATTAGGTGAGGTGTCCCAATATTATTTTAATTAGCAATACAAGTAAGCCTGCAAGATGGTTGAAAAATAAACTCCCAGATAGGATATTCCATATTCAAGCTATGGCTCCAATTCATTTAAATTTTGATTGAGGCTTAACAAAAATGCTCATGTGCCATGTCCTGATCAAACAGGTTAACAACTTCTCATGGGCTAGCCTACTGTATATTTTTAATTTCAGAATGTGTTACCCAGCTGTAGATTCTGTGCATAGGACATCGGAGATATAGACATGTACTGCATTGAGTTTATGAGATGAGGTTCACAGTGTGTGGACTCCACACCATCACATTCACACACACATTGCATGACGGACAATCTGTGGTGGCACTTAAGGGTCAGCATTTTTTTTTGTTCATCATAAACATGGTGAAATCAATAACAAGGTGTCACAGCATTAACAAACCCTGTTAATTACATCTCCCTTAAAGGCCAACTTCCGATAAAACTCAGTTTTACTCACTCCTTTCGAAGATCGGACGGTCACCCCAAGTTAAACTCACTTGCAAGGCTCTCATAGCGGTGCGTCAACTCTCCTGGCTGTGTTTCCCGGTGTTTCCCAATTTACATCAATAATGCAGAGAAACGAGCGAATCACGAAAGCCTTTCTGTGTTTCGTCACGTCGAAAGAAGGCGTTGCCCACAAAGGTTTATATCGACCCATTTATCTAAAAACATGTCGAGTAATTTTTTTCTGCTTGTTTTCAAAACAAGCAACGTCTGGTGGTCCGAAACATAGCTTAGCTTAGCTATCAGCTGGTTGCTACTCTCAGGTACACACACAGCACAAAGCCTCATACATAAAGCCTGCTCACTCCGGTTGCTCCGTGCCTACAGCTCGCCTAGGGGTCGCTGTCGAAAGAGCACAGCCCTGAATGGAGCCTGCACGCCTCCGTTGGCGCCCCTATAGTGCAGTACCATCCGGGGAAGTGGCGACTCTGTTTCCCATTACAATCTCTCCCAAGGCTGGAGGACTGAGCCAATCAGAGACGCGTTTCTTTGAGAGCAGGAGGAGTGAGCCAATCAGAGACGCATTTCCACGAGAAACACGGAACACTCTCTCGTTTCTCCACAAGCCACCTTGCCAGCTTGTGAAAACGTCTTGAAACAAAGCAACCAGAACGTTTTTTAAAACAGGACCAACGCGTAACACATTCAATAACAATTGGGAACACGGCAATATTAATTAAATTACGTTGAGAGGCGATCTTTAAAACACTGATGAATTGCATTACAAAGTAGACAGCCCATAAAACACCATCACAAAGTATGGATGTTTATGTAACCATTTGAGTCTGTTACATTGACAACAATTAATCAAAAAAATAAAAATAGACAAAATAGACTTCAGTGACAATGATTTGGCATGTAAAGTCGGCAACAGGAATGATCAAAAATTACACATCACCAAAGATGACTGATCTCAATCAAAACAAACAAACAAACAAAAAGCTAAACTTATGATCACTGAATGTACATTTGGAAAAATAGCGGGAGCCCTTAGTGCAGACAAATTGCATGATTACATTGTAAAGATTTGAACAAATGTCCGTTAAAACGCCATCTGTTAATTCCCTATTGAAATATTAATGATGGCTGTGAATGCGAAGGGGTTGAATTTGTAGCCTGTTCCACTGTAGAACTTATTCTGAAACTCCACCCTGAGAAAAAAGGAAAGAAAAAATATATGTAAGGGAAGAAAAGAACCTTCATAGCATAGCATAAGTTAAGGTAGAGTGCCCATCATTCACAAAGTGAACAAAGTTGTATATTCATGTATGAGTTTAATAGTGTAAGCAATAGTGTGTGCAATGATAAAATATTGTTCGTCACATGTACAGTATGGTGAATCATGACATGCAGTGAAATTGTAGTTGGTCTACAGTGCAGAGACGGAGGAGTGGGGTTCAAAAAGCTTGACGTGCAGTTTGGACTTGATATTGGGGGTGGACTTGGTGCATAAAAGTGCAAGTGGGGTTGGGAGGGATGGTGTGTGTGTGTGTATGTGTGTGTAGGGTATGAGCCCAAGAGGGGAGAGTATTATAGCTGCCACATTCTGTGAGGGGAATGTGTTCAATTCCGCACTGTATTGTGTGTGTGTGTGTGTGTGTGTGTGTGTGTGTTTTAGCTCACCAGTGCAACCTAAGTGCATGTAGAAAAGCAGAGAGTCCCTCCATGACCAGCAGGATGGCCACGGTGAGCACAGCAAAGCCAGCGAAGATGGCCGCCACCAAAATGCTGCCCACAAACGGCATGTCTTGTTTCAGTGCATTCCTCATCACCATGGTCCACAGCACCTCAGACAGCTCTACAAGCACACACAGCAAATGTTTATTTATGTATTACATACATAGCTCTGAATTAACACCCGACATCTGATCAAATGCTGGTGAAAATTCAGTTTGGCTAGTACAAAAGAAAACTTACGCCACACATGCACTCACTACCAGTAAAAGTGGCTAGTAAGATTTAACATACTAACCAAATTGGCATGTGATGAAAAAAGATCATTTATAGCCCTAATTACATACACACACACATATATTTTCTATTAATATAATATACATATAACCTATAGCACAATTCCACCCTAAACACACATGCTGAATTTTTTTACACACTACTCTTCCGTGCATGTCAATATGCTGAGATTATGCCATTCTGTGAAGCACATGGGGATTAAGTGCATCTTTGTGTGTACACGTGAGACTGTGCGTGTGTGTGTGTGTGTGTGTGTCAGTGCTTGACACTGGCACCTGCCAACCGGCCAAATGCTGGTAAAACTTGGCTGTGGCTGGTAACAATTCCAGTGTCACTAGCCAATTTGGCAGGTAGCTTGTTCTATGGTATGACAAATCAGAATATGGTATATTCTGCACTTTGCCCCTTGTATATGAATTGCTTGTGTTTAAGTTCAAGAAAATGCTCAGTTACTCAGTTTATATTTGTTTGTTTTATTTCCATGTAGAAACCAAGAAATGTAGTAAAAAATAGTAGAAATCTTCTTGCTTTAGGCACCTCATCTTCTGAGGTTGGATGTAGAGCGTCAGGATAAAAATAAAGTGGCTAGTAGAATACCTGGGTGGCTAGTGACTAGTGTCGGGAAAACCACTAGCCACAGTCGCCGGCAAGCGAAAAAGTTAATGTCAAACACTGGTGTGTGTGTGTGCGTGTGTGAGTGAGTGAGTGAGTGTGTGTGAGTCCATAGATGTGTGAATGAGTGAATGAGTGAATGAATGAATGCGTGTGTGTGTGTTCCCTTACGTACATGGGCCAACCTCCATTATGGATGTATGGCAGTGCATCACTGTGTAACTTTGAGTGAGATGGGAAGAGAGAGAGCGAGAGAAAAAGGAAATGAATGTGTGTGTCAACAGAATAACTGAGTGTGTGTGCTGTAATAACTAAGTGCGAGTGTGTGCATGTGTGTGTGTGTGTGTGTCTGCCTGCATGTCTTACGTGCATGGGCCAAGCTGAGGGCCCAGAGTCTCAGGTAGGAAGCAGTGTTGGAGATGCAGCCGAGGCAGTACTCTATGGTGTGGATGGCCTGGTGCATGAACTCATCTGCCATATCAAACTCCTGCACAATCAGACAGAGGGATGGAAAAGAATGGGTCAAGTAGCATACATGGAACATGTCTGACCAATTTACACATTTTCAGATGAAACGGCGCCACGAAAAAAAACCCCAAAAAAACAAGGAGACAACAACGTTCTTAGAAAGTCAGCTGGATGTGTCGACATGCTCATGCACTAACTTTCCTAAGAACCAATTAATTTAGTGGACAGTAAAATGCACAAACAACGGATGGTAAGAACAGAGAGACGGAACTACAAAGATTGTTTAAAAAAAAATCTAGTCTACTAAACACCTAATACTTACATGCTCTACTGCACTGACTGCAGTGACTGAAATTTAAAGCAAGAAAACAATGGACAGTTATTATAAGCCATTGTGTAATTTGCGTGGTTCAACCCCACTTACCTGGTTTCACCATCCCCTCATGCTTATTTCATTTGTACAGAGGGTCTGGAAGTGCCGACCTCAGAAACTTTTAGCGGAGGGAGGGGTGAACGTTGAAATTGAAAAAAGTGTCGTATTTCATCCGATCCCTAAATGTTGTTAATGCCATTGAAAAAAATGATTACTGGTGGGAGGTGGGGGTGAATTTTGTTGATGTTCGATGTGCTCTCTCCTCACGCTCTTCCCTTCCCCATTGACTGATTAGCAGGTTTTCTGGTAACAAGACCAACCCCCTCCCTAAACTCCATTTCCAGCCCCTCTATACAAATACAATTAGTATGTGTGGATGGTAAACCCAGGTTACAACCCCACTGCACCATGGGGTGCCAAAGTCATGCCCTTCTACTTCCTGTTCATGGGGCCTTAACTTGCAAAAAAATTGAACGGGAGTGAATGGAGCGAGTACAGCTAAATCCTGATTCCGTTTGACTTCTTTTTTTTGACACTTTCACATATGACAATGGTGACTTGGTGGTGTCGGAAGACCACACATTTTTGGATAGAAATGTTATTGTGCGACACTAGGTAATAAACTACAACGTGCGCCTCAGGCAACAAGGATGAAAGTGTACAGCCAGCCAGTTAAAGTGGCTGCACGTCAAACATGTGACTTCTCTAGTGTAGTCCAAATAATTACACATCTTTGCACACACACACACACACACACACACACACACACACACACACACACACACACACACACACACACACACACACACACACACACACACACACACACACACACACACACACAACTCACAAATCGCTTGACAAGTGAAGTCAACAATCACACCATTGGTTAACATTAATTCTGAGGTACAGCACGCGTGATCTAGTGTCTAGGGTAGAAAATAGGTTTAATCAGTCCATTAAGAGCACTGTCCAATTTTCTGACTTATCAGTCCCCATGAAGCGTCCGGAAGGGGCGGAGACTTGGGCACACCCCATTAGATAGTTCATCACTCCTCACCTCCTCACTTGGCTCTTCAGCATGCACGCCACTCTCTACCTCCCCTGGTGGCGCATTTATAGAACCGTTCTCTGCCAGCAGTGGCCGCCGATCTCCCTGAAAGAGATTTGATTTGTTAAAACAACACAAATATTGAGATTACTTCCTCTTTTTCACTCAATCACCATGTAAATTAACCTTTGAAAAATGTCAACGAAATGACATCATTACTGAGCAGGTCAATGGTCATTATTTTATGTCCACAAAATTTGAGCCCAATTCATATTTTAGCCACAAATTTCTGCTGGACAGACAGACAGACGGACAGACAGACAGACAGACAGACAGACACACACACTTACCGTGGGATGGCGTCCTTTCTTCTTGTGCTGTAGGTACCGATGAATGGGCTTACCCAGGAGTAGCACAGGCACAGAGCACAAAGCTACCACCACTAGCACCTTCTGCACAATCATCTGCAGGCACACACACACACAAATACTACCATCAGGACAGATCCCACCTCTCATCTTCACAACACTCGATCAATGCTATTTTTAAAAAGATAATTGTTGGGTTGTTCTTGCCTTTATTGGATAGGACCATTTGAGAGGAGACAGGAAAGAAATGGGAGAGTGAGACGGGAAGGACCTCATGTCAGAGTCAAATAAAAGCCCCCGTCGTAACAATATGGTGCCTTAGCCATTTGAGTTACGGCCAAGACCAACAGTCAATTATTATTGCGCTGCGAACTATTAGTCTGAATGAATCATTTCTCTTTTTTTACCTGACTGACATTTGGTATACTAACTGGGAAAGAAAGTGTGTCAGACTGACCCAAAACATTTCAGCACACTACTTTAATACACATAGATGAGGGGTGTAATTGAGTTTATTGCTGAGTTATGTCAAATGCCAACAATGTTCTTTTCACCAGTATCGCCAACCGTTTACAAAACCAACATGTATGAAAAAATTGAAATGATAGCAAATAACTGACCCACCTGTCCTTCATAGAGAGGGGGGTTACCACTGTTTTCTGCAAACAGGAACATATCTATGAAGTGGATGAGAATGCTGGGTGCCTTGAAGGAGTCTGCTGGCTTGTAGGCCAGCCACTTAAAAAACACCATGAAGACCAGGTACCCAAACAGACACAGCATGAAGATCAGCTCAGGGATCAAGACCAAGAACACAGAGCTTATCTGCTTAAAGTGCCTGAGGAACATAAAGAGTCAGAATAAAATGTAAGGGCACAATACAGTTAAATGACAATTACATTCCTGTTAAATGTGTCATTTGTAAAAAGATTTTATATGCAAGGTATTGAAGAGCTGTAAGGTCTCATCATCTCTTTGTTCCAACAATTTTGTGCCAGTGTGGTCAAAATACTACACCACTTATATCTAGCCCTCTGTCCATTTGCATATCAACGGAAACTTTGCAGCCTGACTACACTGTACGTTGGTCTGTGGAACAAACTTACACATAGTTGAAGAAGGACAGACAGACTCCAAATGTCATGTGGATGACTCCAATGATTACAGACATCTTCATCTTGTATGAATTCAGGAAGGTTAAGCGATTATTGGCCAAACCCCAAATCTGAAGGAACAGTATGATATGCATAGTGAATAAGCAGTTATGTGTAGGTTATAAAGATAGTTATAATAAAGCTATAATTGTCAATCATTGTACTACAGTATTACACTTTCATTCAGAGAATAGTGGCAAAGATAAGGCTAAAATATAAGAATGACCATAAAACACTGAAAGTGTATGCACACTTTAACACACCGGGTCAATCCCAAAAGGGTAGGGTCCAGTGAACACTCCTGGGGCATTGGGATCCAAGGAGAGGAACGGAGTGGTACTTATTATCTTAGATCTGAAAGAGAAGGTAAAATGGTGTGTTCAAAAATCTGTGCTGTGTTAAAAGTGCAGCACGACAAGTGGGGAAATTGATTGCTGGTTCATGACCTATTCTATTTGCACAACAATGACAACAGGGAAATGGAGTCGCTAAAATATGGCAAGGTGTGTGGTCAAGTTGAGAGAGAGAGAGAGAGAGAGAGAGAGAGAGAGAGAGAGAGAGAGAGAGAGAGAGAGAAAGAAAAAGAAAGAGTCGATGTGGCATGCCACATTTGCAAAATATGATAGCGGTATGTACTCTGTAGTCTGAAAGTCAAAGTAAGACACATGTGCCTGTGGGTAAATGCTTATCCTGTTTTGATCTTGTCTTGTGAGCGATCTTCTTTTTTGGAGTCTCGTGAGTGTGTTTTTGCAAGTGACAAAATGTACACGTGTCTGAAGGCATACATGCATACTGCATTGGGTGTTCCCGAGCAAAGAGAGTAATTATATGTCAACTAGAGACAATATTATACTGCTGAGAAGGTTTCTTAATCTATTTAAAGCATTTACTGTTTTTTTATTCCTGAAGTGACCTGTCAAAACTAAAATAAAGCCATAACTTCTAGTGCACACCTTCAGTTGCAGCACCCTGGTTTAAGATAGACATGGTTTGATATACATGTGCAAAATATGTATACGGAGCTCATGTTCTTGAATAAGAGTGCCTGCACCTATGGAAATGATCTATGTGAGGCATGCATTCAATTCTGGATGCATGTGAAGGAGGACGCGTACAGCTCTGTGTATAGGACAGAAGTGCGCAAACGTGGGTGTAAATCTGCAAGTATGCTCGATACGTACGTCCAGTTGTAGTACTGTGCGTTGGCCTGTACGCTCCAGCCCGATGGGAAGGGGCTCATGCCGCGGCTGAAGCACTCGTTGTAGATGGCCCCCGTGTAGACCGAGAACAGCCCCATCAGCAGGATCAGGTAGCGCCCGCCAAACATCATACGCCAGATCTGCAAACACAATGCCAGGAGTGAATATAGCATCAATATGTGCTTAGATTGGGGGGTAGGGTGATGTGAATTGGTGTGGGAATGCTGCAGGGAGGGATGTGGTTGTTGCTGTTGTCATTTTATATATTTTATGGTGCTGCAGCCTCCCTGCCTCCAAGACAAATTTCTGCTTGGTGGAGACTAATAAGGAAACCTAACCTAATTTCCCTGAATGTTATACTTAGCATTCTTATATGCATGTGACGTACTGTATAGAAATCCTTGTATCAATGAAGAGTCTCTAATCCCTACTTCTCAAAACAATTATGCCAGTGGGGTGTGGAGCAAAGGTTTATGGATTTGGTACAGAGGAATTCAACATAGTTGGCTTGGCATACCAAAGTAATACTGTAGATTGAAAGAGTTTGACCTAGGCCTAAGCCATTTAAGTCTACGTTAGAGAGAAATTAATTCTCATGACTGAAATGCAGCATTGTACATACGCTGTATAATACAGGGCAGAAAGTGAGAAAGCTATGCATGTTATTATAACTGCATACTAGCAATGGTTAAATATGGCCTACTGCTCCATGCTTGATTTCAGGCACAATGCCAGAGATATTTCAGCCCTCATAATGAGAGTCAAATGACAGCAGGGATACTGTATAACGACAAGGGTGTGGTGTACAGCATTTCACATGTTGTAACAATTATTAGTGTGTGGCGTTTTCCGATTATTTATTCATTCGCCAAGCATTTTCTGCCTTACACCAGTCCCTGCATTACCGGAGGACTTCCATGGTCTTCGAACACTGCCACGTACTGTGACAAGAAAACACAATAAAAGGCATTTTGTTCCGTTTTGTTCTATTCGTCATGCTTGTTACCTCGTTAGTGTTGTTCCTCAGTTTGGGGTCCTTCTCCTCCAGCACCATCCAGAGGCCAGCCACAGCCATGAGCAGCCCGTGGCCCACATCCCCAAACATCACCGCAAACAGGAAGGGGAACGTGATGATGGTGTACACCGCTGAGGTGGAGGACAGGGAGATAGACCAGTCAGACTGACCACACAATAAACAGATAACCAGAAACATGACCGTATGGCTATGAATAAACATTAGGCTGAGACCTTTGAATGATTCTGTTATTCAAATTACCATAAAAACATTTGATGTCTTTTAACACAACACAGCTAGAGCCTTTTCAGGAAGGAGTCCCATAGTGTGCGTGTGTGTGTGTGTGTGTGTGTGTGTGTGTGTGTGTGTGTGTGTATTACCTGGGTTGACCTCCCTGTAGGTGGCTACTCCATAAGCATCTACAATGTTTTGGAAGCCAGCGGTAAAGGAGTTCATGGGGAAGAGGGTTGGAGGGGAGACCGTGGTGGGAAGTCTGTTGTAGAATGAGTCCACGGAACTGCCACTCTTCCTCTGGATAGAGGAGTCAGAGACAGAAACAGACAGGCAGAAAGAGACAGACAAAAGTGACCACAAAGATAACATATAAAACGTAAATATTAAACTGTAATATTGTTTGATGACAGAACACCACATGTGGAAAGAACAAGTCCAGCTGCTTACAACGAAGTGTTTTTTTGTGGTCGCACCATACCCTACTACAGGGGCTCTGAAACTTTTTTTATGGTAGAGACCCTTAATGTAGCTACATTTTGAAAAAAAAAACCTTCATGATCACACCAGTACTGTTTGAAATAGCAATGCAAACAAAATTGTTTGAAATAGTAATGTTAGTGTAAATTGATATAATTAGTCATTTACATTTTACTTTTTTAACAGGGCCTGTATGCAGGAACAGTTTATCTTTGTTAATTGTGGGCATACTTTGTAACTGTTTCTTTTACAGTACTAGATGGTGCTGTAGCATTTTCGTATTGTATCCCAACATTTTCGGAGACATTGGGACGTTCAGAGATATGAACATCCAAATTGGTTTTCGCCGAACTGCATTACAGCTCATTATCATAATATTAGCTTGACTTTAATCGCTGACATTTGCTTTGAATTCGGCAGGAGCAAAGCGACCAATTTACTCGCAGACCCTCCATAAAGAAATAATGACTTCCGTCTCTCAGGTAGAATACTGTAGGTCGCTCTGGGTGTACACAGCTAGCTATACTCACCCCTCCCTCCCTGAGGGCGCTCTGCAGGGCAGGCAGCTGGGAGACGGGGCACCAGGCCTCGGCGATCAGGCACTTCTCGGTGACTGAGGGGCTGCATTGATTCAGCACCATGTAGATGGCCTTGCACTTCTGCATGCGCACCTTCCACCCTGGCAGCACGGCCAGAGCCTTGACCAACAGCTGCTGCAGGTACTGCTCCGTCTCAGACATCACCTGGCCGGGGGGAGAGAGAGGGATGGTGTCAGAGGCGCAGAGTACTCTTACAAATGTAATTACAACACTAACAGTATGATACTATATGGTTTTAAATTCGCAATATCATACAACTAGTGCTGCAATTACATCATCAAGAGTACTTCTACAAGTACATTAAACAACTCTGGTCAGAGGCTTTGAACTAAAGGTGGCATATGGGGTGCACTGTACTTCACCTGATGGGGGAGCAGGGATGAGAGGAGGATGGTGTTAGTGGGTTTGAATTAAAGGGAGTATTGGGGTGCAACTGTGTAATCTCTGACCAAGACCCAATGCGGTCACAGATATTCTATGACTGAGGGAAAAGTAGCAGAGCAGAGATGGGGATGGTGTCAGAGGGTTTGCTTGAAGGTGATATATGAGGTGCAATGTACTCTCTGATGAAGAATCAATGCTGTTTTAGGATATTTCACATGAAGGCTGGGAATTGGGCGAGGAGGGCCTAAAGGTTTTGAATTATAGGTGGCACAATGGGTGTACTGTACTCACTGATCAAGACTCAAAGGCCTGCACGAAAAAAAGGAAAAATTGCAGTGTTGGAGGTTTGGGGTACTGGCATAAGATGCATGCAAGCAATGTAAAACTTAAAAAGGTAGCACAACCATTATAGAGTATATAAAGGAGCCATTTACATTTCTGGGAAAGGGAAGAAGCAGGGGGGATTACAGATATGTGACAGTAGCGAACAAGCCATGAAGACAGAAGAGGAAAAGGCATGAGATGATAGTTACAAGAGCGGAAGAGGAAGTGGTAGAGAGATAGTGGACAGAGGTTGTGAAAAGGTAAGAGATAAGAGAGAGAAAACACTGAAAGAAATCAACCAAGAGAGAAGTAATGCAAACGAAAGATGACCAGATGGCAGGGGTGGGTGATATATGGAGGTTTTTGTTATGATTTTCATTGTACCCACAACACACACTAAAAAGAAATATTGGTTGAGCAGCTGTTGTAGCCTGGTTGGCTTTATGGGTTTCTGTGGCGTCTGTCTTGTGACAGCTGTTACTTTACTCACCGACTTTATGTCCTCAATCCTGCCACCCAGTCCACTGAGGATCTCCTCCCTCTCGCTGACATTGTCTGGGTATGGGAAGGTCTGTGTGTGGAAGCTGTGGATGCGTACAGGACAGGGGATGGACGGGAGGGTTTGAGGGAGTAGAGCACAACATCAGCTTCATTGGAAACATTCATTTCAGGGTAAGGAGGAGGACAAGCCGCAATGTGTTTATGGGGATTCCTATTCATCTTGGTCATGGTAGTCCAAAGACTTAAGTTGATAAGAACTAGCCTTTGTTGCATGCTTAAAGACACAGTATACAACGCCTCAATAGTGGTCAGAGGGTTAAGACAAGGAACCATATTATCTGGATCGCTGGAGGTGAAGCTGTAGACCACACCTGCCAACCTTAGAAGGTGACTCATGCAATCCAGTGGTTCACAGCTCCACACCCAATGGACCTGAGATAGAGCTCCTGGCAGACACACTAGTGTAGCACGATACAATTTTTTGGCCCCGATACCCGATACCCTACTGTGCAGTATCGGCCGATACCGATACCATACCGATACTACTCGGTTTGAAATTTACATATATACGGTCTGTATGAAGAGCTGCATAGGCTACTACTTGGATGGAACATCATTGCTATCATGGTTTTGTCAGGCTGCTACCTTTATTAGTACAGTTTCCTGTGTCATACTGTACAATGTGAATCCAGTAGAACTTTTGATATTTTTAAAATACCTCTGATATAAATAAACTAAGATCAAGGCTGCGTTTACTGTCATATAAGCATCTGTAAATGGTATCGGTGCCATATTTGCTGATACTCGCCGATACCGATACCACCATTTCAGAGCAGTATCGGGGCCCCGGACGATACTGGTATCGGTATTG
This sequence comes from Engraulis encrasicolus, assembly GCF_034702125.1. Classification (NCBI taxonomy): domain Eukaryota; kingdom Metazoa; phylum Chordata; class Actinopteri; order Clupeiformes; family Engraulidae; genus Engraulis; species Engraulis encrasicolus. The sequence goes on from NC_085878.1 coordinate 45,587,044, forward strand.
GTGCAACACTAACACACACAAATACATAATTTGATAAATTGTCTTATAAATCAATGCTTATAAGCCCAAATCTTCTAGGTCCCAATCATCAAAGCAGATATGAACATGTCTTTTGATGTGGAGGTGAAACACAGTCACGCGCACAAAAAAAAAAATCCTATTGCATACAACTTCCTTGGACAGGCCACAATATGGTTCCTCAATATAGAAACTTATGATACATTGTCACGACATGGTCACACTGTCCACACGTCTTTGTTCCAGGAACTCACCAGTCACAGATCTTTTTGACTTTTTGGCCAATCTGGTCTCCCCAGTAGGAGATGAGGAACACCTTCCACTGAATCATCTCGCCCTGCAGTTGGAGAATAAAATAAACAGTGATTTTACAATGCAATGCCACTTTTGTTTAAGACATAAGGGTTTGAAGAGTTAACATGTTTCCTTTTGCTGTAACATGATACTTCTCACTTCATATGTGTAAACATTAGCTTATACAATTTGTGCTCACACGCTCATATGCAGACATGCACTATATTACTAAAATTATTCACTAACCTGCTTTGACACACATATGAACGGCCATGCCATTCCTAACCCATATGGTTCAATATGATATCTGTCCGGCTTTTGCAGCTTTTAAAATTTCAACTTTTCTGGGACGGCTCTCCACAAGCTTGGTCCTCAGGATGCCAAAACATTTTGGACAATTCCATGCTCCCAACATTGTGGAAACAGATTGAAGCGTGTCCCATAAAGACATGCATGACTAAGCATGGTATGGGTGAACTTGACTGACTTGCATACAGTCCTAACATGAACCCAATGGAAACAAATTCCTCAACCTTGAGGACAGGCTTCCCAGATCAGATGAAGCTTTTATATCTGCAAAAGGAGGACCGATATCATATTGAACCCTATTGGTTAGGAATGGGATGGTAGTTAAGCTCATATGTGAGTCAAGGCAGGTGATCGAATACTTTTTTAAAACTAGTGTATTTGCTTGCATGTCATCAGGAACACATCAGGACAAACGAGCAGCTCTTACAGAGTCAGGGTGTTCGAGCCTCTCCTCCATGTCACAGAAGTCGACGATGATGTAGCCGCGGCATGCCCTCCACAGCAGCCGCTCGAAGGCAGGTACTTTCCATGGGTGCACCACGCCCGCCACAAAGCTCAGGCGCACATCCTGCCTGTTCTCCAGGAAGCCGGCCGTTTCAAAGGATTGAGGTGCAGACTGTTCAGAACAAAATGTGCAACTGAGAGGGGTGTTGTGGCACACTGTGCTAAGACCCATACCATACCATATTCAGGCAACACAGTTCATGGGGACCCAGGTTCGAATCCGGCCTGGGTCACTGACAAACACTACCCCATCCCCGTCTTTACTTGCTCCATCAATGTAAAGGCACTAATAGCCCAAGTAGTACATAGCATTACGTGTGCCATTCAGACATCAATGCTTGCAGCTTCTTCCTACATCAGAAAACAGATGTAAACGTCCACTGGACGTTATATCTTGAGCGGGTGTTCAATTAGTTACCTCAGCAAATAAGGCAGCGTCTTTTGGGAAGTTCTATATCATCATTCAGCAAACATTTAGTTTATTAAAGGGGCACTGTGCAGGAAATGGCCAAAAAAGGTACTGCACCTATGCTGCTCATTGAAACTGGGCTGCCTATTGCCAAATTTCATATTTACATGGAAGTTTACTAAGTAATAAACAAATATTTTCTAGTATTGTCCAAGTGAATTCATTTTTGCAGCTAAAAATGGCTATTTTTGGAAATTCAAAATGGCGGACCATGGAGAAATTCCCCTTTTCAGGTATGAAAAGTGCAATTTTTCCAGTCATGAATACTTAGAATTTGATGCTGGTGGTAAGTATTCATGAAAAAGGTAACATTAGTGAATGGGCAGCATGAATTCTGGAAATAAACAACAAAAATCTCACACAGTGTCCCTTCAAATACATATTATGTATAAAACCACAGTATCTATTTCAACAGACATTATAGTGGGGCATCAAGGAGACTTCTTGAGTGTGCAATGCAGCTTCATAGGATTGAGGTCAGTGCAGCCTGTTCAAAACAGAACAATCATTCTCAGCTGAGGACACCGTTACAGAAGTGGAGACTTGTTGAGGGTGCAGAATTATTTATAAGCGAGTAGAAGTTGTGGTCAAAGAGTAATGGGTGTGAAAAGTGGTCACATGTTCCAGTTATTTCTCTGGATGCGTATTGCATCAGTGCTGCGCTTCCAAACAGCTGTCATTGAGATAACAGGGATAACCGGTGATAACTCTTTGACTTGCAAAGCGTGTGAGCGGGAAGCAACAAAATGAGTGATGAATGAGGACACAGAAAAAGGGAGGATTGGGAGGTGATGGGTCATTGCAGTCCTACTGATTATGATGGAATGATTTTGAAACGAAGAGCACAGTGGGAAAGATTATGGCAATTGTAGTCCTAATCTGGGATTAAGTGTGTGTGTGCGTGGGTGGTTGGATATGTGGGTGGTTGGATATGTGTGTGTGTGTGTGTGTGTGTGTGTGTGTGTGTGTGTGTGTGTGTGTGTGTGTGTGTGTACCTGGGATGCCGTGATGGAATGGGTCTGGCTGAGGACTCCACGGTATTGGCACAGCTGAGTTAGCTGAGCACGCATACTGTCTCTGTTCCTGGACACCTGGGATGAAAACGTGAATACACACACAAATCAATACACCACACAAGTATATCATTACAACAGTGTACCTCTACACTCATGACATTTTTCTCCATAAAGCCACCTGGCTAAACAGAGAGGACTGCTCAGGATCCGTCTATGATAGTGATTCTCAAACTGTGGGCCGCAGAGGACGGTCCTGGAAAAATTATCCTCAAATGTTGGTTAGATAATCACATGATGTTTAGTGATCTTATGTCTTTTGTACATCCAGAAACGTGAGTATACTTCCTTATTTTGTGTTTTATGTGTTATGGAGTACTATTAGGCAGGATGTAGGCTATGTTTAAACATTGTGTCATTATTTCAATCGCAGAGGTAATATTTTACCGCGAGTTACACCCGCGATGTACAGTGTTACATTTTCTATCTCCGTCGTGATATGGTGTATTTTCATGCTTATGGTGTTGATGTATGTGTACAATGTATATTTGTAATAATTTTGCAGTCCGTTGTGAGGGGAAACATTGCCATTTTGACTTCCTAGGCCAACAGTATTTCCTAACTATTAAGCAGCATTAGTTTTTAGCTCACATAGGCTATGTCAAGGCTAATGCATATTTCTCTGAGCCTGAATGCTGGCTTGTTATATCCCCGAAACACGGAGCGTCGGGGATGTAATGGTTTTGCGTGCACCGCCGCCGCCGCCGCGTCCGCCGCCGCGTAAGGTCTTTCGTGTTAACGCGATAACTTTTGAACGGATGTTTGGATTTGTCCCAGATTTGGTGTGTGAATGCTCTAGGGCAGGTTCATGAACTGATTCGAGTTTGGAGGTCAACAATTTCAAGATGGTCGAATTCAAGATGGCCGAATTTTTGTTTGGCCCATTACTTCTGACCGGGTGGATGGATTTGTCCCAGATTTGGTGTGTGAATGCTCTAGGGTGGGTTCATGAACTGATTACAGTTTGGAGGTTAACACTTTCAAGATGGCCGAATTCAAGATGGCCGAATTTTTGTTTGGTCCATAACTTCTGACCGGGTGGATGGATTTGTCCCAGATTTGGTGTGTGAATGTTCTAGGGTAGGTTCATGAACTGATTCGAGTTTGGAGGTCAACAATTTCAAGATGGCCGAATTCAAGATGGCCGAATTTTTGTTTGGCCCATTACTTCTGACCGGGTGGATGGATTTGTCCCAGATTTGGTGTGTGAATGCTGCAGGGTAGGTTCATGAACTGATTCGAGTTTGGAGGTCAACACTTTCAAAATGGTGGAATTTTTATTTGGCCCATAACTTCTGACTGGGTGGATTGATTTGCCCGGTAACTCCTTAATTTAATGGTTCACCATTTCAGTGAATATACCACACTGGTATGACGTGGTATTAAATATTGTTACACTGGTTATTACACTGTACCTAATGTGGTATATCCACTGTAATGGTGAACCATTAAAACAGTGTTACCATTTGCCCCATTTTTTCCTTCATTTTCACAATAGTCATTTGGTTTTAAGCCTCTGCACGTCATTGATCTATGTGTAGATATTAAATATATTTATTTTATATTTTGTATTTATCATAAACGTTCATGAAAAGGTGGACGGGAGTGGTAGGAATGATTGGGGACTGGAAGCGTCGCGTTTCGGGGATATACCTTAAGCAGTCGAAGGCGACTGCACAGGCAGTCTAGTTTCTGGTTAATTTCATATTCAGTACTTAGGAGTTATTTTATCCTTTATCATTTGTTTCCCTTTCAGAAAACCACACACATGCATAGAAATTATTAATAACTGATTTATATTATATTATATTATATTATATTATATTATATTATATTATATTATATTATATTATATTATATTGGGTGGGCCCCAGATTTTTTTCACATTTCAAAGTGGGCCTTGTTCTTCTGAAGTTTGTTTCTCTCATGGTTACCTCTCTCAGTTCTCGAGAAAGCCTTTCACTCTCTTCCTCGATGGTGAGCAGCTCTCTGGGTTGGGGAGCCGGGGGTGTGGGCACAGGTGGGTGCAGAGGGCTCCGCAGCGTGGGGGAGAGGGAACGGCCGATCTCCAGCTCCAGAAAGGCTGGGGTGATGGGGAAGAGGGAAGAAGAACCAGATGGGTCAATAACAACTTCAGGAAATGGCAAATACCCTGCCAAGTATTCCATCTAGAATAGATTAGAATTTACTGTCACATGCAACAGAATTCGGCGGTAGAACATCAGTAAACCTCCCTCCCTAGTACATACACCGCACCTTCTACCTGCACTAAACACATACACACACACACACACACACACACACACACACACACACACACACACACACACACACACACACACACACACACACACACACACACACACACACTGCTGCTGGTGTACTTGACAGACCTTTTTAATATTTATTTTTCTTCAAAATGCTACTATTACCATGTCAGAACGCTATAAAGGACTTTTTTTTAGGAAAAGCACAAAAGCACAACAAATACCTCTTAATGTATGTCCTCTACAAGTCTTCTGTTGTCCAGTCTTGCACTTTAAATGTCTGTATGAGCACTGTCTATGTCCATACTGTCTTAAGTCCATGTATAAGTACTGTCTATGTCTATACTGTCTATGTCCTTACCTAGATTAGTCTATGTCTGTATGGGAAAGCAAGAAATGTAATTTCAAATTCTTTGTATGACCAGTGCATGTAAAGAAATTGACAATAAAACCTACTTGACTTGACTTGACTTGACATACTGTATGTGATGGAACTGAGCTATCGCCCTAGACTTTTGTGCTTAGTGCTTTTGCACACGTTCTGCCATGCCGGGGAGTTGATGTGATTGGGAGGTTGCCGGTTCGAGTCACAAGTTGCAAACTAGCTAGCACATACAAATATTCTGGCTGGGCATTTCAGAGAGCTGAAGAGCCTTACCGGCAGGTCAATAATACTACTTCTTTTGAGAGCAGTCGGCTAATCTTCCTGTGCGGGCTTATTGGATTGGTATTAGTTAATGCAGAAAAGGGGTTGAGCGTAATACTGTATTCTGGATAGGGTTTTATTGTCAAATGCAGCAGGCCAGGGTTGGCAACTATGCTCAGAACGTGTGGTGGGGTGGGGTGGGGGGTACCAAAAGCCGTTGGGCACAGGTTTAAGCGTGTGAGCATACACGCACGCATGCACACACACACGCGCACGCACGCACGCAGGCACACACACACACACACACACACACACACACACACACACACACACACACACACACACACACACACACACACACACACACACACACACACACACACACACACACACACACACGCCACAATGAGGTCGGCAGCTCACAGTAGGCTGCAACTGAAGCTCACAAACTCACCGAAGGTCTTCTCCATTTCCTCACAGCGTCTCACCTCACCCACAAATTTCCTCTGAAATGCATTTACGTTGGGATTCAACTGGTAACAAGCCAAAAAGATAGAGAGACCGAAGCAGAGAGAGAGAGAGAGAGAGAGAGAGAGAGAGAGAGAGAGAGAGAGAGTGAGAGAGAGTGAGAGTGAGAGAGAGAGATGGTTTGATTGTTGCAATGTAACATCATTGTAAGCATGCATCACTGTCCTCACCACTGTAATGCATTTCTGTGGGCCTCCTCATGCCAGCTCAGAAATGTAGACAAAGTGTATCAGCAAAATGCAGAAACAGAAACAGTCATATTCCAGATTAGGGCCAATTTAAGTTCCCAAGTATGTTGGACAAAACAAAGCAATTCCTTTTTGTAACAGTTTCATTTAGGGGTGTGTGCACATGAATGAGTCATGTGCATTGACTGGATTTGGGTAGATGTCTAGGAAAAAAAGTAACTTTGTTTCATTGACTACATGAAAGTAATGGAGGAACTAGTTGTCTTACGTCTCTGAACTCCACTATTCCAAGTTCACCCAGTTCACTGACACAGTTGTACGCTGAGCTGGACTGAAGGAAAAGTTGAACCAGGCAAACTTCCTCACTCCGAAAGAAGGACCCCATGGTCACCACCTGGAAAAGAAAGAACGAGAAAGGGTGCAGTTTGAACTGTTGCTAAAATCAGAACTGAAACTCATGACAAAAAAACCCTGTCTTTCTTGGGAAACACACTTGCTGCTTGCTTAGTCCATGGCTCTAGGACAGAAGCTTACACACAAGCAGTAGTTCTGTGGCAGCTGTCCCTCACTTTACAAACGAAACGATGTGTGTGCTTTACGTGCAAACGAAAGCACAGAGACATATGTGTTAAACTAAAGGCTAACCTTAAGGTTTTACATAATTGTGGAAAGTCTAGTTAATAAAGGTCACCTATAACGGGAAGACGTGATCTGACTCGCCAAGACAAGAGTTATAGGACGTGTTAACATGCCTTTTCCAAACAATGTCCACATGTTAACCTTGCCAATACAAAGTAAACGAAACCTAAGGTGTAATGAATACTACAATCGGGTCAAAGAAAACACGGTCACCAAACAAAGTAAGACCATAACTGGCTATACTTCCTTGGACAAAACCGAGTTGGAAAAAAGCAATAACGACAGCATCATAAAATGTGAGCATACCTTTGTTATCGACTCCTCTTGGAGTTAAACTTCGTAGGCTTGAGAGCTTGACTTTTTGCAGTAGTTGACTAACTTCTCCAACACCAGTATGAAATCAGTGGAAATCCCAAGAGAAGTGAAAAGAACACCTCAAAAGCTTCCTTAATGCATTAACACCGCTTTAGTTTCCAAGACCAGCGAAGACATCTGATCATGATTCACTCACTTCCCGTTTCGCGAGTCACGTTACTCCCGCATTCACGTGACACAGAAACCCTTGCCTTGGTGCCCGAATATGTTTTGGCAAGACGCGCGCGCGACATGATTCTCAGTCGCAAAACGTTTAATGTAAAGTCACATTGGTTTGGCGTTCGTGCGTTTATGGTGTATTGGTGCGTGAAGCAAAACTCAAAACAAAAAGTGTCTGTTCAGTGAGTATATTGCTTTATTGAGCCGTTTGTATTGATGTATCAGTCTACAGAAGCCACTGTGGTACACAAAAAATATACAGTTCTATTATCTCACTTGAAGTTTCGATTAAAACAAAAGGTAAAAAAGGCAGGGACATGGCCGACAGCATGAAGTTATATTGGAAATCATAAGTGGAAAATACAAAATGTTTCATTGGAAGGAAATATAGCTATCAAAGCTTAAGTATAGGGGTGGGGTTCCTAATGACAAAACATTTTAGAGATTCCTCCAACTCTTGGCTTCACATTACCCAACAGATCATAAAAGAAAACTACATTAAATGTTTACAGAGCACACGTATGCATTTGGGCAATACCCCACATTTTTATTATGCTAAGTCTTGCAACAGGTCATAAAATCATACAGTACGGTTTTGACGCTGCTTGGTTCACATCATCCATGGAAAAAGGACAAAAGCCATTCAAATACAAAAACTCGCTACCATTATACACCCTCCCATTCTTTCTTTATCCATCATACACTCACTCCATCTCTCCCACACACACACACACCCCTCACTCTCTCCATGACTCCCTCTTGCACACACACACGCTCCCTCAATCAATCAATCACAATCTCACACACACACACGCGCACACACACACACACACACACACACACAATTTCTTTCCACTCTACAGGCTGTAGAACTTGAGACTTCTGTCCATTCCAGTGGAGGAGAGGAACTGAGCGTGCTCTCCGAACGCCACCCCAGTCACCAGCCCGCTGTGATCTACAGAAGGAAACAAGAGACAGCTCATCACCAGAGGGAAACAACAAGAGTAAGATAAAGACACAGTGGAAACCACCAACCAATTAAGATTAAATGAGAGCAGAGGCATTTATTACTCTGTATGATTTTTATTTTATTTTTTTAAGAGAGGGCGTGGTGGAAACGAAGGCGATTAAGGATCTTTTTAGAGTGACTTGTCTGGGTGGTGAGGCAGGTGGTTGGGGTTAGTGATTGGGGAGAGATTCAAGATTTAATTTGTCTCATCTCTTCTTGTGGCAGTAAAATTGGCAGTGAAATTAATGTGACTGTTCTCTTGTATGCAATAATAATAAACAATAGCAAGAGGAAAATTTAAAAAGATGCCCCAAATACTTGAAAAACGGATGGCTTGAGGTAAAAAAAAACTCATTCGTAGTCTTTCTGCCCAGCACTGGATTGAGCATAGACAGCCTTTGAAATATATTGAGAATCGGATGTTTCAAAGGAGGGAGGAGAAGCAGTGTGGAAGACTCACCTCCAAAGTTGAGGACCTCGGACCACTGCTTGCAGATGTAGACTCGGATGTCGGATCCACCCACGGCCAGGTAGGTACCACTCTGGTCGAACACCAGGGACTTCACCTGAGAGGAGAGAGAGAGAAATGTGTTGACCACAGGGTCACGTGGCAGTAGAGATGACCTTGATTCATTGTCTGGGGGTGTATATAATAACACTAGCCCTCACCAGTACTTCAGGTACATGTTCATTCTCCGTTCCACAGGGTGTACAAAATCACTCTAGCCCTCACTAGTGTTAAGTTCAGATATTGGCTAAATGTATAACATTCTCATGTTATTACCATAATGAAGCATCATCGACAAAGACATGTGAGGTCATCTAGTCTCTGAGGTCAGTGTTGTTAGTCATCATTCATGCAGGTTGTGATGTTTCATGAATGTTCCATTTTCAGTGTCAGATGTGCAAATGGGAGCCCTTTACTTCAGTACAGTATTTTCCCCCTCATCATTATATTTATTATTATTCGGTGTGTTCATACTGACCTCATAGTTGTTATCCAGGGCGATAGTCTTGAAGTTCTTCAGTTTCCTCAAATCCCAAAGTTTCAGAGAACTGTCCTGGGCGCCTGACACAAGAACAAAATGAAAAAGTTATGCATTGCCAATGTCAGTAATGTATGGAGATCATCAGATTAAATGTCTTCCAAATGGTATGACGTTATGGCCTATTTTTCTCAACCGAGTCAGTGAATGAAGCAAGCCCTGAACAGCTTCAACTAATCCAAGAAAAGTAGAGTGCTTCTTTATACTACTATTTCCCCCCCCCCAAAATGCTTTGTGTGCTTTTCCTAACTTTTGATTTATACAACGTTGCAGTTTCCAGGCGTACCTGTGGCCAGGTAGTATCCGTTCTCAGAGAAGGCGATGGCTGTCACAGGGCCAGAGTGTCCAGGGAAGTTTGCCACGTTGGTGCGCTCCTTCAGATCCCAAATCTTGATCTGGGAGTCGGCCGTGCCAGTACCGAAGATCAGACCGTCAGGGTGGAACTGGGCGCACGTCAGAGCTGGTTGCAGAGGAATGTATTTAGGGTTACACAGGAACTATGGTACTAGAAAATAAGGGAGAGTGTGTGCGGGAAAAAAAGAGGCATACTTACCACAGCCAGCAGCTTCATCAGTCACTTTAGTCAGAACGCGGCCAGTCTGGATATCAGAGAAGGCCCAGTACTAGAAAACACACAAAACACAGCAGTTTAGACTGACATTGATGCACAGAAGAATAAACATGATCTTAGTTACCACAAAGGCCCAGTACAGCATTAGCCTGGGAAATCCCATGCTGCTTTGCACAATTGATCCGATCTAAAAGACAGCATGGATTCTACCCCTAAGCGAGGGTTCCATATCTTGGAGAGATATATTCAACTGACACGATTGGCTATGGCCTACGTGTATGCCAAATAACACATCCGTTAACGCCCATGGGCAATCGTAAACCACATGTTTCCTACGAGAAATAGCATAGGTAGCCTCCAGAGTCATTTATGAGAATGTCTGGTGTTAACCAGGCAAGTGCCGCATAGCACACAAAGCAGCCATTAATTCAGAGGGGAAAAACACGTTCCATGTCCATTTCTGCATGCAGTGCATTCCCAGTCACTTTCCTGCTACTTTCTCTCAGACAATTCGCAGTGGAGTGCACGAGTGCATGTGAACTGTAGTACATTTTTTTGTTCAGAGGCATCTTTCCATTTAAGATTTATTGCCCTGCCTGCTGGCTCTAAAGATAAGCAACAAACAATGAAGACAAAAGGCAGTCATCACATGATGTGGAGCGTGCCTTTACACCAACTCACACATTCCAACCATAACACTCGCTGATATGTACCCATTCAACCATACAAGAAGACCCCTATGCCAGGTGTGTGTGCATTAAAGCATGGCAACCTGACCGAAGCCCGACGGGCCTGGTCAGAACCCGACGGGCCGGGCCGGACTCAGACAAAAAAAAAATAGAATATCTGTCGGACTCGGGCTTGAAGCAAACAGACATTGTGAAATTTGTAAGCAACCAGAGGAAACGTTTCAGTTCATGCAAAGGGCAGTTTTGTGATTAAAAAATAAGTATGTGCATAAATGAAAATGTTGGTAGGCTACTCATGCGAGTGATTATTATTGGCTGTATGCGCGCGCCAGTTACCAGTGGCAACATGGACGCTCACTCCGAGTCAGCCGAGTAGGGATGCCTAGTCAACTTGCTTTCTTAATAAGCGCCAAATCAACAGTTGTCAGTGAACGCATGGTCTTTTGTTGTATGCCTAGTGTAGGCCATGTTTTAACATGCTGAGGCTGTCTTGAATGTTGAACATAAAATGACGAAGTTTGTCACTGCATTGTTCGCCAAGGATTACATTTCCAGCATGTGCTAGCAAGGAGCATAGGCCTAATATGGATAACTAAGAAGACGCACAAGCTACGTGGAGTAAGGTAGGAGAGGTTTCCTGTTACTATGTTGTCCGCTGTGACATATCATGTCCTTCACGTAGGTTCTTCTTAATTGTTGTCACTTTTACTGTACAGTTGTAACTATGCGCGTGCAACCTTTCCTGATTTTATATTGACCGCATGGACATCAGGGGAAATGACATTCTCTTGGGGGCCGAACAGGCTACTGTTCTTCAGGGTTAACTTATAGCCCATCCTTCCTAACGACAAGGAGCGGCAGCTTCACGGGGCTCGCTGGGATTCATTTGCACTAACAGTAGGCTAACGTAAAAAATGCTTCGAAAGCCATGCTGACGGCATTCAAAACGTATTCGCTAGTTTTCGCCTTTCTTATCCTCTCACGCCCCTCCCATGTATTTGATCACCGCACCCAACATCTCTGGTTAGTCTAACCGAAAGAAACATAAGGTGCGCTTTCACGTGTGTGTGTGTGTGTGTGTGTGTGTGTGTGTGTTTTTATACTTACTATGCGTGCATAACTAAATTAGGCTACTGCAAATTGCCTCATCCTAACGTCTTTGCCTATCTTGGCTATTTAGAGTATGGAGGAGCCCACATAGAAAATCTTGCTTGCGCACAGGTTCTGTTGTTATTACAGTGGTCTCGGGCTTCGGACACAAACATTTTAATTAGTCTCGGGCTCGGGTCGGGGTCGATCACTTTTCTGTCGGCTGAGGGCCGGGCTCGGACAGAAAAATACGGCCCGAGACACACTCTAGTGTGCATGTGTGTCTGCATGTGTGTCAGCAAATGCCAAAACACTACGAGACCACACAAGTGTGAATGCTACCCTCTCTGAACCACACACGCACCAGTTGTGACGGCCGACAATAACGCAGTGGTTTAAAACGGTATGGATGTAGTGGATATATTCTGGAATCTGTAGTCCTTCATTGCAAGTCAGGGATAGGGAGATTTTGCTATTTGTAGTATCAAGTTGGATTTTATGATTTAAAATGAAAGCTGAGGAGAGCATGATGACACCATGATTTTTATGTGAAATATTCTGAAAACACAATTAACACCATTCAATAAATGTATGGATGTGTGTGTGTGTGTGTGTGTGTGTGTGTGTGTGTGTGTGTGTGTGTGTGTGTTACCTGGTCTTCAGAGGAGCTGAGGAGGTAGTCTCCAGTGGCGTGCAGGGAGAGACCAGTCACGCTGGCCTCGTGGGCACGCACCACCTGCACACAGTTGCCCGCGGAGACGGACCACACACGGATGGTGGTGTCTGGAGAGGCGGAGAACACCACATCCTTGGAGAACACACAAGGGACAATGATGATATTAAAATACAATAAAAAAAGACTCTTTCATATAAAGCATTCCCACACGAAATACACTATTACACATACATCTTCCTGCCACATCCACCTTGGGTAGTGGCCACTCATGTAATTACAGAGACACGTGCGTATCACAGGCAATAATACATCATTCAATAGATACATTAACATGAAAGATCCTCATCTTTGGCATATTGAGATTCCTAAATGCTCTGTGGTAGGACAGAGAGTGGGAGGGTGAGGTGTACCTGAGAGGGATGGTAGATGACGGAGGAGACCTTCTTGGAGTGGCCCTTTAGAGTGGCCACGATCTGCTCATCCCGACGGTCAAACACAACCACATTCTTGTCTGCCCCACCTGCACATGGACACCAACAGAGCTTCTATGAAACAGCACAACTCATGGATGCAGAGAAACCAGGGTAAAAAAGCAACCCTTTCAAAGTTTAAGGCTGCCTGTATAAAGATTTAATGACCCAACAATGTGCAGACACAAATAGATCGATGGCCTACCAGTGAGCACTTTGTTGGTGTCTGAGGGGCAGAGGTCCAGACAGAGGATTCCTGGAATACTGGCACTGTGTAGGCCCTGAGGAAGAACAGAAAGCAACATTTCACATTAATCTGACACTGTAATCCTCACACATTTCAAGGAGAACAAAATCATACGTGTATGCAAATTTAACTGCATGTCCTATAACAGTGTGTGTGTGTGCGTTTGTTGTGTTGATTTGACTTACAACATGAGAAGCCACTTGTCTGTATTTGCCAAGATCCTCAGATCGAACCAGCTCCTCTGGCACAGTCTTTCCTCTCTACAGGTGGAGAGGAAGCAGGAGTGACACAGGTGAATTAGGAGGAGAAAATCAGGAACACTTGGAACCAGGCATTAGGTTTGAAAAAAAAATCCCCCAGAGGTCCGCCAAAAGCCATTCAAGACTAACGGCAACTATTCAATCCCAGAATCCAACGGGTGTGTGTGTGAGACCCAGTTGGACTTATTATTGCTGCCTAGACAAGCCAGTGTTGCCAGTTAAGGGCACAGTGTGTACACCATGGCAGCATTCTGGATGTCCCAGTTATAATAGCCAAAAATAACACCCTTCTGTTTCTCCCCCAGCCTTACCTTCTTTCGTTCGGTAGTAAGGACAGTGGCCTTGTCTTGCAGCTGAAATAGGAGAAAAAACAAAAATACTTGTTAGCAGACAGAAAATTAAAAAAAAAACTAGACAAGCATGCAAGAAAGTCACTGAATAATGTGCTCACTCAACAGACTCTTTCACTTAATACAATGTTTCAAGAACTCTTATTCAAGCATTCTTGATTTGTGTCTGAAACATTTTCCTTGGAAGGCATGCATGAACCCATCACTATGGTCTATGTATGAGCAAGTCTTACCTTCTGGATAATCTCTGTAGTCATGCCGACCTGTTCGCTAACCTCCATAGGCTCGCCACCCGCACCCTGTCAGGACACAACATGAATGAGATGGAGGCAACAGACAAACTATTGGATATTGCACTGAACACAACTGAGCTGCTAAAGCAGTTTAGTGAGGCAACTGGAGAAACACGCCCAGGTTATGGCATAGCAAGCACTAACTGGTCAATAATTCATGATGGACATGTCAATTGGCCAATCACATACCACAGCTGGCTGGGACGCGGGAGCGGCTTGAGGAACAACCAATCCAGCTTGGGGTTTGAGTGTGGCAAGAGCTGCGGAGGGAAAGTACAACAGTCAGTGTGGCCCCCTCAAAATATTCTGACAGCATGCCACTATTTCACCCATTTCACTTCATTTGGAAAACATTTGTCGGCTTTTAGAATGTCAAATTTACAGCAATGTTCAAGCAATATTTTATGCATTCACACATATTTAAGTCAGGTTATTGGTGCATTTTATCTGAAACAAAACAATTAAAATTCTGCCATATCGGCAAAGAGCGCCCTTCATACATTAGGTTCTCAGATGTACTGCATGTCTAAGTAGATGGCTGAATGCATGTTGTCATGTGCAAGGCCTGAAGGTGCATAGGCTACATTCGGTCACGTCTGACTTAACACTGACATGCGGTAAATAGGGTGTGAAGTCTATTTGGACAAATGTATAAGAAAGACGGTTTCCCCATTTTGCCTCATGCTTTATCTGCCAAAAGTGAAGATTCTTGGCTTAACGCTGTGTCTTGATGGTTCCCCTTACCCTCTCTGGCAGCGGTGACCTCCTTGGTGAGGCGAGCGATGACCCTGCAGGCGGCATCGTGCTGGTAGAGCGCGTGAGACAGCTCCTGCCTGGTGGTCTGCAGCTGCTGCCGCAGGGTGAAGCTGTGCAGCATCACAGCATCCTGACCACCACACAAGACAAGGGTCAAGACGCAGAGAGGTCCAAGGAGAGGAAGAGGAGGAAAGAAGCAAGGGATACACCGCAGAGAGATGCAAGGGGGTGAGAGGGGGAAAGAAGCAAAGTTCATCACTGTGTGTCATTTTTCAATTAATGACCACTTAATTAGAAAAAAGCAAAAACAAATCTGGCAATAAAAAAACATCAACAGAGAAGATTGAAATTTGGTTTGACTAGACTTCAATGTGCAGTTAACATTAATGCTTACTGATAGACAGCAACAATAAACAAATATACACACACACACACAACATGCACATACACAGCAGTCATACAATTTACAACAATCTAAATCAGTCTCATGCATCAGTTAAACTAGGGACACAAACAACAACCACATCTTCACAGAAAGCTAGACTTATCAAAAAGTGGCTCATAGACAACAGGTGTCCACTGACGAGACAAAGTATTATGGGTGACTGTGTGTGTGACACGTCCAAATCTAGCATGTTCAAACTCACCCATTCATCTTGCAGCGACTTGAGAATGGCTGGGATACTAGTCGCCGAGGGAGCCTTGGGCCGGATAGGATGAGACACTGCAAAAGACATGTAAGCTGTTACAACCCGGTCGCTGACGCATTTGTCTTTCTAAAAAATGTCAAAACAAACACACTAACCACCCACCTTTAATGTCGATCAACTGCTCTTCGGACAGCGGCTGGCCATTGATGGGGTCTGCACCATTCTCAGCTATATATTTCTCAATCAAGCGGCGCTCAAATACTTGGTTAGACACCGGTGATACGCAGGGGTGCTCAGGAACCTCATTGGAGACTGAAAATAGATTATGATCATGGTCAACACGTAGCAATGGTGTTCGGAAACACGAGTACTGTAAAACATATAGCTGGTCTTTACTTAATTCTTCATAACAACACCACACCGGTTATCTGTCCCACATAGACAAAAAGTAAACAGTATGCCAAAGTTAGCTAGCTAGCTGCTGAAAGAAAGCAGCTAAGCGTTGATAACGGCGTTGGCTACGTGGCTATGAAATAGTCAGAAAATAAACATGCCCGGGTCAAAACTGGAGGTCGCGTGTGCAAAACACAACATTTAAAAAACCTCTGTAACACATCGCTACCATAGCTAGGGAATCTATACGCCCATTCATTGAATCGCACAGGGTTTACAATGAATGGTTGACTAACGAGCGAAGCTAATTTTGTAGCACAAGCTAACAGCAACTTCTGGGCTGCATAATGAACTTACTTGCGCAAACTAAAGACATTTTTCCTTTCGGTTAGTTGTCTCTTCTACCTTCTTCAACGCTAGTTTTTGCGTTTGAGTGTTTGTGCAAGCTATCTATGCAAAAACACAAATCGTGATTTCGGGGAAGTTGGAGTGTCCCTCCAAGTCCTGCACGTTGTCCGTCCTCGCGCTGCTGCCGCTTCAAGAATGCTGCATTCTGGGATAGTCTGGTCATCCAAAGAGTTAACCCATGTCTCCACTAGGCGGCTCAAGGCTCTCTAGATTAAAAAACTCACCCAGCCTTTATGATTGAATTCCTTTATTTCACTAGTTCAGGACAAGGACATGTACATTTTATTCTGTACTGCACTGTTAAATGACAATGACGTGAAGGTTATATTGCAAATAATTGATGTCCCAGGTGGGAATTTTGACATTTTTTACTCATCATTTGACACATAAAACTGTGTGTGTGTTAAGTTAGTGCATATCTGAAAATGAGTTGACAATGGAGGAGGAAAAAGGGAGCAAAGAACAATGGGGGGAATTATTGGATTCTACACTGTTAAGTAGTTCACATTTGCTTAATTATACCGCTATGGTGTACAAGACTTTCACAATTAGTGCCAAAATATAATATTTCACATATTGGTCACAAATACCATTTTAATCATCCTATCCTCAATAGGAAGCCTACCTTTCAGATATCACAATACTTCCATTACTATATTTTACTTTCATGTTATATCTTTTCACAATAGAGCTCTATTAATCTGAAATTACAAAGCAGCATCTTGAAATACTTTATCTTAAAAACATTTTTTTTCTCTTTATAAATCTCACACATGTGAGGCAGGATAGCAAATGTTGCTACATATAAAAGGGACACAGCATTAGTTTATACTCATATCATATTCAGAGTTGCGGTGAAGTTACTTGGCTGTAGTTCCATAAGCCTCATAGGGGCCATTTGGTTTAATGCGACGCCTAGGTTAGATCAGGTTAGCATATGATGACATGCACACATGCATTGCAATATACCCGTATTTCCTCAATTCATAGCTGGTCCTCTAACAGTAGTCTTACTCTTTTAGTAAGCTGCTCAAAACAAGTTCAATAAATAAAAGCCAGCCTCTCAGTAGTCTGTATCACAGCCGACGTTTCTTTATCTATGGCACATAGAACAGCAAATATTGCTGGGGGGGGTTGTATTTAAAACCTTCAAATTGTAGCCTGCCCCTATTTGTAGCTTTCCTGGTGAACCAGTAGCCTGTAAGTAAAATTTGTAGCCTGGTCCAAGCATTTTTTTTTTCAAATTAATAGTAGCCACTATTATTTGAGGAAATACAGTACCTAAATAACCTATTATTTACAGCAGAAAATACATGATACACCTTGGAGGTGGGACACGACAATGGCATTGGTAGTTACAGTTAATGTATGATTTATGATCAACTCTGCGAGATTAATCAGATTAGAAAGTGCAATTTTGGAAAAGGTTTCGCAGAGGTATCCCCACAGAAGATGAAGGTTGGAGTTTGAGATTTGAATAAATATTAAGAATGTTGTGGAAAAATACATATTGCTCTTGAAAATAGGTTAATGGATTTTTAAGGCCTGAAAGTGGAGCATTAGGCCAC